>NC_021166.2:20219319-20233225 GCF_000331145.2 Cicer arietinum
CCGATAAATTGTATTTCATTTGTAGCTTCATTTTGGATGATACATTCATCTTTGTTGAAGGCTATCTTGTATCCTTTATCGCAAAGCTGACTAATGCTTATGAGATTGTGTTTTAGACCTTCAACATATAATAATCTTCAATTGAGGGGGATGGGGCTGTGCCAATTTTTCCAATGCCTAAAATTTATCCTTTGTTGTTGTCTCCATAGACCACATATCCCTTAGATTCAAGAGTCAATGCTGAAAATTTTGTTATATCACCCGTCATGTGTTTAGAGCATCCACTATCTAAGTACCACATATTTGAGGTACTTTTTGTATGTACCTGCAATATTAAAATCAAATTTTAATAGGTACCCAATGTGCTTTGGGTCCTTGATGGTTAGTACCTTTCTCTATCCATACGCAATGCCCTTTTGGAATACTAATGTTTCTAATATGACAGGTATTAGGGGTGTGACCCTTGAGACCACAATAAGAACAAGTAGGAGTAAATCTATTTTTAAAAGCATGTGTATGAGATTTTCTATGAATTATTTTCTCTTTATAAAGGTGATCCTTTTTCACAGTTATAATCTTTTCTTGATTGGATTGATTACTTGCTTTGACAAAAATGGTCTTATTCAAGTTTGGTTTATCAAATTTTGAGTACCCAAGACCACTTTTGTCATTTGAGTATCTTTGCATATTTCAAACATTTTCCAAGCCTATTTGTCCTTTTTCATATCGTTCAATTACTCTATTTAATTGAACAATTTTGAAGGAGAGGGAATCATATTTATTGCATGCAAAATTCTATTGTAGTTTCTCAGAATTCTTTTCCATAGTGTCAACTTTTTCTTGAAGACTTGAGATTTGTCTCTTTTGTGATGACACTAGTTTGAACATATTTTTGCATTCAATAAGTAGTTCCTTGATGGTGTTTTGAGCCTCATTATATTCTAGAATCAATTCACTATTAGTTTTATGAATATGAAGGGAGTCTTTGCTACTAACCTCTTCTTCGTTATCTGATTGATGTGATGCCATCAATTCAACATTAGCGCATTCTACGCTTTCTGATTCTGAAGATGAACTTACTATGCTGTCTTCCCAAGCTATGTATGCCTTCTTGAAGTCTTTCTTTTTGGTGGCATTTTTCTTAACAAGGTTTGGACAATCTGCCTTGATATGTCCTTGTTTTTCGCATTCAAAGCAAGTGAAGTTTTCATTTGAAGTAGAACTATCTTTCTTCCTAAAACTTTTCCTTTTGAAAGTTCTGTCATTTTTAAGAAACTTACCAAATTTCTTAACAAGGAACGTAATATTTTCATCTTCATCTGAATTTTCGTCTTTTATTTGTTCTCTTGATTCGGTCTTTAGAGCAATGTTTTTGGTCTTCTTTTCTTGACTTTCATTTTGTTCTAACCTTCCAAGTTCGATTTCGTGTTCTTGGAGTTTTCCAAAAAGTGCAGAAAGGGACATCTTTGATAGGCTTTTCTTTTCAGAAATTGCCGTTACTTTAGGTTGTCGTGCCCTTGTTAATGATCTCAGAACTTTAAGGTTCAATTCATCATTAGTGAAGGTTTTTCCAAGAGCTGTCAAGTGGTTGGTCAGATGAGAAAATCTTTTCTGCAAGTCCAGAATAGATTCTCTGGGCTGCATTCGGAACAATTCATACTCTTGAGACAATGTGTTGAGTTTGGAACGCTTTACCTCAATGGTTCCTTCATGTGCTATACGGAAGAATTCGTCCATTCCAAGTGTCAATTGTAGCATGATTTTGGCCTTTTTATCAAACAATACTTTCCTTTTGTCATCATCTGTCCATAAGCCTTTTATCTTTACTTCTTTTTTATTATTGATAATTGTTGTTGGAACATATGGACCGTTTTCTACCGCTTCTCATATTTCATCTCCTTGTGCCTCAAGATATTCCTACATGCGTATCTTCCAGAAATCATAGTGTTCACCAATGAAACATGGTAGTTTATTGCTACTACCACCATCTCTAAAAACTAGTTGTGCTGAAGCCATTAATAAGGATCGAGGAGCAAATTACCGGAACCTGCTCTGATACCAATTGTAAGTACAGAAGTGCGCCTAAGAGGGGGGGTGAATTAGGTATTTGTAAATTTTATTGTTTTTAGTGATATGGTAGTTGAATTTTTTGACTTAATATAATGTCTACTAATAGTGAGGTGCAGTAAATAAATGAACACAAAGATTTATTCTGGTTCCCCTTATAACCAAGGGTACATCCAGTCCTCTTGCACATCACAAGAGATTGATCCACTAATTGTCAGAAAATGTACAACTCCCACCCTGGGATTCTTACTACAAACTTCTAACAACACTTCTAAGATAGCACACCACTATCTTAGATTAAACTACTTTTTAAGAAAGTATTACTTTCTTTTACAAGTGGTACAATATGATTTGAATAAGAATAAGGAGAGGTATATTGATAAACAATCCAATAACACTTCAAGTACTTGAGAACCTTTCTGAATGATATGAAAATGAAATGCAAGTACTTTGTAAAAATTAGAATTTTGTTCAAAATTGTTCAGGGTATTGATTCAAGGATTGTGTGTTGTTTGATCTGAAGTTATGAGGTATTTATACTCCATAAACATCTCTTCAGATTCGTGGTCATTGTTCCAAGAGGTTTGATGAAAGAATACAATGATTTGGAGCCATTCCAGATCTGAAAAATTGTATTACTTCTAGTTGTATTCGAATACAAGATGTGTGTATTCGAATACACCTCTTTGTAACGTTCAAAAATATTCAAAAATACACCTTGTATTCGAATACACATGTGTGTAGTCGAATACAGATTAGTGAAAATTTGCCACTGACTTACTTTGTATTCGACTAACTTACTTTGTATTCGACTACAGAAGGTTGTAGTCGAATACAGATATGAGGATTTTGGCCATTGACTTGATTTGTATTCGACTACACATAATCGTAGTCGAATACAACTTTGAGACTTTTGCTTCTGACTTGCTTTGTATTCGAATACATGATGCTGTATTCGAATACACTTATGTATTTTGTCAAAAATATTAGTTTTAAGATTTTATTAATGCTATTTTGATTTTTGAAAATACTTTATATGCATATGTAAATATGACTTGTTCTCATGTAATTGAAGTATTGGTTTGCATCATACACCTTTACATTTTAACATTTAATATTTGGATTTGAAGCTTTATTAATGAAGATATTTGAGCTTCTTTTTGAGGTTGTTGCTTTGACCATAATGGTTACAGTTATTCCTTAAGTTTAAATACAGAGTCTGGAAATTCAGAGCTTTCAAAACTTGGGGAATGCTTAGCAAAGACTTCTTCACTTATATATCCATTTAGGAAGACACTTTTAACATCCATTTGAAATAATATAATGTTATGACCAACACTTTGTTCATTGTAACCTTGTGCAACAAGTCTGGCCTTGTTTTTGACAACTTCTCCCTTTTCACTTAACTTGTTTATGAAAACCCACTTGATTCCAATAATGTTTTTCTTTGGTATGGGTACTAAATCCCAAACATCATTTCTTTTAAATCCAGTCAACTCTTCTTGTATTGCATGGATCCATCCATCATTTATCAGTGCTTCATCAAAAAAGGTATGTTCAATTGATGATAGTAGACCAAATAAAGTTGTGTCCTTCAATGATGATCTAGTCTTTAGAGGATCATTATAATTTCCAAAAATTATATTTTTTGGATGGGATAACTTGTACTTCTATCTAGTTCTAACTTCTTATTTATTTTGACTGCTTCTGAATTGGTCAGATTCATCTTCTGATGTTTTGTCATCTTCCTCTAACTTACTTGCATCCTCCGATTGTTTGGGTTCTTTTGGTTTTCCTGAATTTGCTTCCTTTAGTTCTAGTAAATTTGTGGTATCCTCAACTTGCTTTGACTTTTTAATGTCAAGTAATTTCTCATCAACTTTAACATGTCTTGACTCCTCCATAATCTGAGTTTATCTATTGAACACTCTATAAGCTTTTGATCTTTCAAACTTGCCAATGTTGTCTTTAGTGTTTAACATATAACAAATACAACCAAATTTGTTTAAAGTAAAATATTTGGCTTTTAACCCTTCCATAATTCATATGGTGTTTTATTCAATATTGGCCTAATTAAATTATATTTTGAATATAACATGCAATGTTAATTGCTTCTGCCTATAAATTTTTTGCAACTTCCATCTCATTTAATATTGTTCTAGCCATTTCTTGAAGGGATCTATTCTTTCTTTCTATAACTCATTTTTGTTGTGGTGTTCTAGGAGAGGCGAAGTTGCATGAGATTTCATTCTCATCATAAAAACATTTAAAAAACTTATTTTCAAATTCTCCTCCATGATCACTTCTATCATTTTTCATTCATTACTTGTTTTTAAAATGCAATAAACACTTTGTAGCAGTCATCATTATTCCTTAAGAATAATAATATAATCGAATAAAAAGAAATAGAATCATCAACGTGAAATTAACATTATAAAATGAACCTCAAGGTCTTGCTGAAATTCTGGAACAGTTGATTAATTTGAGAAATTAGTCTTCCATCAAAAATATTTTATTTATCCAAAAACAAGAAAACTTTGAGTATATGTATATGAGTACCAAAATATATAGTACTCGAATTTTGACTCTAAAAGCTCTAGGGAGAAAAACAAGTGGTCAGATACTAAATATTACTACAAAAAAAAAAAAAACTCAAGTCACGTAATCAGCAGTTTAAACCCCATAAAATTCCAAATTAGGCTTTTGCACCAACATAAAAGTTGTATCTCTGATTTTTACCTTTCAACATCTACTCACAAGGATCAATATGCAGATAATAACATTAAAATTCAATTACAACCCAAATTTAGAAACATGCTAAAAAACTAATCTTGGCTATAAGAACTATCAAAATGTCATATTACAAAATTAGAAACATGTGCCCAAATGCATTGATCACCATGCTTTGGTGCCAATCGAAGTAGCAATATTAATCACAAGGAAGAGGGGTTGAATTGTGATTCCTTTTTTTAAATATTAATTGATGCTTTTAAGTTAAACTAACTCAAGATCAATCTTGGTTACTTATAAAAAAAAAAATAAGAACGATCCTGGTTAGTAAAAAATAAATGAAACAGATCATTTCTACGTGATTAGTGATAATGAGTGAGAAATAATAAAGAATATGGATAAAAGAATCACACAAAGATGTATCCTGTTCATCCAAGGTGGGTTACGTCTAGTCCTCACAATTTGTGAGTTTTTTTAACTACTGTGCTTCACAAGAATGTTCTTGCTTTCACACAATTTTTCTTGATCAGTTACAACATTCACCTTTCAACCTTGAAAGGATTTTTATAGATATCTTTCTATCCATAAAGGATTTTACACGATACCTTCTAATCACAAAAATGATTTTTACAAAACCCTCAAACTATCTTTAAAGAATAGACTTGAGTTTCAAATGGAATTATAAAAGAAGGTTATAGAATTAGAATCTTCTCAATATTTGTTTGAAATTGATTATCATAAATAACTTAGTAAAAAGATCGTTGAATCTAGTGTAAGTGAACTGGAGCTTTTGCTTGAGTATGATTGTTGTAGTGATGAATTAATTGCACTAGAAACTTTTGTTGTTGTCTTCACCTTGATGTTATTTTTATAGATGCGATAAAGGTTAAAGAAAGCTCATATAGCCATTACTGATCCAATTGTTCATAATGATAATGAATTGACATTGTTCTATTTTATCCATAACATTTTTCCTTTGCACCCACAAAGTTCTTTGTTTGTGCTTGAATGAATATTGTGACTGAGAATTGTTTTAACAACTGTTTGGTGTCAGTTTTCTGCCTTACACGTAAGTTGAACTTTCTACAGAAGGTGCATGCATCAACAATGTCCTTTTCATTATTTTTGTCCTAGTTGTACTTGTTCAGAGCCCATCAATTTGGAGATTGATCTGGTTTTTGTTCTTGATGTGGTTTTGCTTATTTAAGTCTTTAGCGAAACTTTTGGATTTGATCGTTGTTCTGAGTTGCCTTAATATTTAGCTCTGTATTTTGAGAAATGATTCATGTCATTTTTATCTTTTAAAACAAATTATCCAGAAATGATCTTGATCGATCATAATGATACTGTAATAAACCATAATGATCTTGGTTTGCCCAGACTACTATTTTTATGAACTACAATGATCTTGGTTTGCCAAGAATGATATTCTTATGAACTAGAATGATCTTGTATAAACCAAAATGATCTTAATTGTTGTACATATGCACTTGATTATCTATCTTAGAATAATACATTCAAAAACACAATTTAAATAGCAACACAATCAGAATCAAGATTAATGATTAATTAACTTGTATGTTTATCTTCAAAACACTTGATTTTATATTTTGGCTCAACACATGAGAAATTATTGTTGCATTTTGCGTTGAATTTTGTAGATTGCTAGATCACTCTAATATAAATATTTGAAAGAAAAAAAAGAGAGGCACCACTTATTATTTTATAATTTTTTAGGAAAAATATTAACAACATAGTTAAAACGTAAAAACTTATGATGTCACGCCACATACATTTTTCCACAATGCTCAAATTAACCCATCCTAAAAGTGAACTTTCATCTACTATTCATCTTCTTAAGGACATTTGTCATTCTTGCCAGGTCCACCATAGTAAAAATAATTTCCCATGTCATCATTAGTCCCTGCTTGTATGTTATAACAATTTTGATTGTCTGCATCCACTTGTAGATTTGGCAATGAAATCAAGTTTCTATTTGAATCCATAACTTGCAAATTCTTAAAATAAGAAGCTTTTCCAAAACCTTCCTCAGCAAAATGTCCACTACCCATTTGGGTAGAAGTGTGAGACCCTGTTGACTTTTTATTCACTATTTCTCCACCAAATTGAATCATCGTTGCCTTATCGTTTAAATGTGTGAACAATGAGGATGGCCAGTACCCAATTTCTTCATTAAAATTAGATCCAAATTTAAGTAACCAATTCCCATTTGTTGGATCCTACCGACAAAAAACAAAAAACAAAAAAACTAAACAAACTAAACCTTCAACAACACCTTTTGTTTTATGACAAAGTTATGTTACTCATACGTAGACATAGAGCAACATATTAACTTGACAACATAAGTGAAATCATAAAAATAAATAAAGGCTCCCCGTTTGGTGAATGAAATATACAAAATATTGAGATTTGATAAGTAATATAAAAATAGAATAAATAAAGGAGATGAACTCATATATATATATATATATATATATATATATATATATATTGTGTGTGTGGGTTCAAATTACACATATGTATTGTTAAACCGTTCGATAATGTTTCAACTAATAAATTATTTTATCAATTCCCCATCAATTATAAAATTCATCTATTGTGTTGTCATTATAATCTTTGAAAATTTCGAGATTAGTCAATTTTCTACTAAAATGATTAATGTGAATGACAATTTTCTATTACAAAAATAAATACCTTTTGTAATCCAATTAACTCATCTTTACAATTTTGAAGGCGGATGATTGACACATTATTATTAAAAAATAGTAAAAAAAAAAAGGGTATGGAGAATTATTTTTAATCTTCTAAAGTCATTTTATTAATCTGAGTAGAAAATTACCTTCGAGATCATTAAGTTAATTTCAAATTGCTGTCCATTATAGATAGAAGTAGGAGAAATTGCAGCTCCAAGTGCAAGTGATGTACTAGTTTGAACAGCTCCAAGTGCATACTTTTCCACTTTATTTACTTTAATCAATTAATTTACTTACCGTCCAAAATATAAATAATCTAGGTTGGCTGTCTCCATACATCGCAGGATAAACCTAAAAAAAATAACATAAATTTAACTTAATTGGTTAAAATATAAATTTAAGTACATGGGTTAAAAATAAATAGATGGTTGACATGTTAACGGTGTTTTGAATGCAAAATCCAAATTGGAAGCACTTAAGGAAACTTTTGAAATATAAATAAAATAATTTCATTTTGATACATAATTAGTATAAAGTTTATAATAGTCATATATTTTATGACATCAATAAAAATGTTGGACCTTAATACTAACTATTTTAATAGATTTGTATGAGACGATTTATAATGTGGTTGATGTATAAATGTATATGTTAGATATGGATAAAGATTTGACAGAACTAATTTAAAATAATTAGACGTTAGTTAGTTAATTTAGGAACACATATATAAAATTGTATATATCCTAATTGTATCATATTCTTAAAAATATATATCAACTACAATAAACTAATAATATATATTTCATATGGTCACAAATATAAATAAAAATAAGATCAAAATAAATTTATTATTTAGTGTAAAATATATATCATCTTTCTTTAATTATAATTTTGTTTGTTTATATTTGAACGTGGAGAGATTACCAATTAAATAAATAAAAAATGTGCAAAGGATATGAATGAAAGTAGTTAACATGCCTGCCAACCAACTTCAATGGAATTGAGGTCTGTTCCAAATGTACCAGCGACGATCCATATTTGAGCCAAGCTAAATTCTGGTGGGTTAGTTTCTACATGTGGGGCCCACACATTAATGGTAGCTTTTGCTCCATAGAACGCATCCCCAGTCACGGTCCCAATTGCATACTGTAAGGTGTGAAACAACATTAAGGTTTAAAAAACATTTTAATACTAAAAAAAAACTCTCTAACTTATATTGTGCAAATGAAACAATAACTTATATTGCGATCTCTTAAAATTAAAAAAAGGATTCAATATCACGACTTAAAAAAGATAGAAAACCAGTCATTTTTATTTTTTTTTGCGAAAGAAGAATATAACAATTGTTTATTATATATGCTTTTATCAGAATATATTTTGCTAGGTACATTGTGAGAGTACAAGCAGATAAGCACTATATATGTTCAGTTTTGTACTTAAAAAACGGCTACGTAGAGAGATCGTAAAATCTCAAGGTTATTGTATAAATAAAGACTATATAGTAAAAAATGTAAAAAATATATTCCAAATATAAATAGTACTATATATGTTCGGTTTTAGTATACTATATAATAAAATAGACAAAAACAGGAATTTTTTAATATATATGAGTTCATTTATTTCAAAATCATATAATAAAAACTTAAGTCGTTGGTTTATCAATCTTAAAAGCATATAATACACTAATTTATCATTCTCTATTTTCCTTTTTCGTTAAGTTGTTGGTTTATTCCTTAAATTTACAATAAGAAAAAACACAAAAATATATAAAAATAAAAATCATTTATTTCAAAAGCATATAATACACTTAATTTATCAATCTCTATTATCTTTTTTTGTTAAGTTGTTGGTTTATTCCTTAATTTACCATCAGAAAAAAAAAACACAAAAAGATAGAAAAGTACAATAAAATAAAATAACTGAGAGAAAAATAGCATCTTTGTGATTGTTTACCTCGTGTCCATTGCTAACGGTATCCTTTTGTATAATATTGAATTTTCTTCTCAATTTGTTAATAGACGAAGCTCTTAATATTTCTTGTTCTTTTGTTCTTCTAATTGGAATTGTTCCTTCGGGGCATGTTTCACCAGATAAACTCCACAATTGAAAGTTGTCACTCAAAATTCTCGTTTGATTATGCTCTCTTGGACTTTTTGGAGCATTCTATATATAAAAAATATGCATGCAAATTTCTCAATTATAAAATTGATATATATAATAGCTTAATTAGTTTCTAAAAGGATTTAGCTTAATTAGCTTAATAGCTTAATTCAATAACAAAAAAAAATACCAATAATTTATGTCCTTTCAAGAGAGGATGATCAAAAGCTGGTTGTTGATGAAACATAACACAATCTATGATGTCACCGTCAGGGCTCTGCAAAAATGAATATAAACACAAACCATATAAGTTAAGCTTTAAGCTCCAAGACTTAAATATAAAAATAAAAAGATTATTCAGAGAAAGTATTTGAAAATTCTATGGAATTTAAAATTCTAAACAAATCAAATCTTTTAAATGAGCTTCCTTCATTTAAATAATTGTTTGGATACGGTAATTTTTTATTTAAAGTTTGATCAATTTTATAAGCTTTTAAAGTTTTAAGGTAAGAATAAAAATATTAAAGAAATGGGGATATAAATGAAATTTAAGAAAATGGGCCAAATTTGCAAATTAAAAAATAGAGGTATTAATTAATTTTCCAAATTTTTAATTTATAGGGCGAATTTGAAAAATTTAGGAAATTATAAGGATGTATTTACAAAAATAATTATAAATTAATTTGTATATAAGATTAATATGCAAATTTTAAAATATATAGGATTAATTTTTTTTTTTTTTTAATTATACCAACCATAGTAGTCATATTTTACAAGGTTTAGAGTGAATTTCAAATTCTTAGTTTATAGAGAGTATTTAAAATTGATACTTTGTTTTAATAAAATATATCTCACGAAACCTTCATCTTAAAAACGACTTAAATATATGATTGGTTCTTGTAATTATGCATTTTTTGAGTTTTAGTCGTTGTAAGTTTTTTTATTTGATTTTGGTCCATGCAAATTTTTTTTTATCCTTGCTCTTTTGTTTTATCCACGATAAAATTAGTTTTGATACAACGAGTGTCTGCAATATATATATATATATATATATATATATATATATAATATTTTATTTTACTTCCTCAATTATTTGCAATATAAAAATTCCAAGAATTAATTTAAATAAAAATCAATTTTGCAAGGAAAAAAAATAAAACTACAAGAACAATAACAAAATTATATTATTAAAAATTCATCAAATATATTAATAAAACAAGGAAATTTATATTGAAAAATTTTGAATTGCCCTCTAAAATTATACTACCTCGTGAAGAAAATCTTCAGATTTATTTTGACATACCTGGATTGCTTTGGTAGAAGGCTTGTTCACTTGAAATCCGCGACTACTTATTTCTAAAGAATAAATAGGACAAACCAAATAAATAATGAGAAAAACATATAGGAGGAGAGAAATAATTGGGAATGTAAAATCCATGTTTGGTTTTGTAATTATGTGATTGTCTAGGAAATCATGAGTGTATATATATATATATATATTATATATTATATATTATATATAATTCTTAGGGTATTGAGTAAAAAAAAAAGTAAAAGTATATATTGAGCAAAAAGAAATTAAGAGTAGATTAGAATATATAGCAGGAAAAAATAAAAGTTTAATGAAAAATAGATCTAATTTAGGAAAAGAAAAAAAAAATTAAATTTTTTTAAAGAATTTTAACATAAATAGCATTAAAAAGTATTATAAAAATCAATATCCTCTTTTTTAATTATTTCCTCGTGGAATTCGAAACAATTTCAATAAAATCATGATTATCACTATAATCAACTCAGTCACTATTATTTTTTAAAAGACATTACTATAGACACGTAAGAATTATTAGAGTTGTGATTTATTAAACTACTATTAATTAGCTAATGATTTTTAATCAATGGAAATTCCTGACATAATCAAAATCTACTCTTTCGTTTCGAAATTTCCTTCAAACATGGGTTTTAACTTTTCCTACCGACTTATCTTCAGATTTATTGCCATAAATATTTTCTGATGCAAAATCCTAAAATCCTTGGAAGAGGACAATTTCTGTGTGCGCTTTTCCTAATCTCTTGCATTTAAATTTAGGAATGGTTGTTGCTTTCTTCAATTCATTTATTGTAAGATGAAGTTGTTTCTCTGCACTACTTCATATTTTTAAGCTTTACAATCTTAAATTCTTTCACGTGTTGAAAGATGGAAATTAGAATTGGCTTGCAAGTTTTGCAAGTTATGTACATGAAATTGGAAAATTAATTATATTTCTTGTATATTAAAAACTTTAGATTTGATTGATATTTCAATACTTTGAATTTTTAATGCTTGTTTGTGATAATTATAATTTCATTTCTTGAATAATGAAGATATATATTAGAATTAATGTTGCAAATTGTAATTGATATTAATTCAATATGACGAAAATCATTTTACACTAAGCAATTATTAATAAATATTAGTTAAGTGATATGGACTTCATTGAAATATTTTCTTTTTTATTTTCATGCAAATATGAGTTGAAAATGATTATTTTTAGAATGTTTAAATATTTAGGAAGTTGTTTTTGAGGGTCATAGAATGGGTGGAATTTTAGGAATTTTATTGGTTTTAAAAATAGTTTAAAAAGAAAACGTGTTTTTTATTAAAAAGCAATTTTTGGAAAAAAATTGAATTATGGATTTTTTTTATAATATTAAATAATTAGTGATACTTTTTTTATAGTAATTTAATTTTAGAAGTTAATTTTTAAAATATTATTTAACTTTAAAAATGGTTTATGCAGTACGTGATTTATTTGGATTTGCTAACGCGATATACTACCTTCTAATAATTTATTACTTAGTTTATGTGCTACTTGAAAACTTATTATTTTAGTTTATTTTAATAATAAAAGGATAAATTCAAAAGAAAATTAATTATGATAAATTTAGAATATTAGTTGAACTATTATGAGAATATGTTACGTATTTAGAATTTAGAATATTAGTTGAACTATTATGAGAAACCTGCATACCTTGATTCAAGATTGTAGCGGTGGCGACAGTGAGGTTGCGGCGGTGCGTTTAGGTTGCGGCGGCGGTGCGTTTAGGTTGCTCGTTGAAGGTTGCAGCGGCGGGTGCGTTTACACTACTAGAAAAAACGCTTTTAGAGACCACATTTTCGGTCACTAAATGGAGAAAATCGGTCACTAAATCAATTAGCGACCGAATTAGTGACCAATTTAAATCAGTTGGTAAACTGCTCGTCGCTATCATTTGGTATACTGCTCGTCGCTAGTGACCGACCGAATATCTATTTTTTTTAGATATAGAGATTCAGAAAAATCTAGTTTTAAAAGAAGAAAAAAAGATTTTGATTGGTCTCTAAATCGGTCGCTAAAATATATTTGTGACTACTTTAGAGATACATTTAGTTTTAGTTAACTATTATAAATATTTTGTCTACAAAAATTATTTCACATTCTTCTTTTTTTATTAATAAAGAAAATTAAAATATGTAATTAAAAAATTGTTAGCGACCGATTTAGTGACGAAATAATATTTAGTTTTAAGATTTAAAATTTCAGTCTCTACTTTGGTCGCTAGTGTGAAAGACAAATTTTCTATTAGTAATATTTAGCGACTGGATTTTTGGTCGCTAAAATTCAATTGCGATTTCAGTCACTAAATTTCATTAGCGACCGATTTAGTGACGAAAAAATATTTAGTTTCTAAATTCAAAATTATGGTCTCTATTTCGGTCGCTGGTGTGACTGAAAATATTCGGTCTCTAAATCGGTCACTATAGGCGAAAATTCTAGTAGTGTTAGGTTGCGGCGGCGGTGCATTTAGGTTTCTCGTTGAAGGTTGCAGCAGCGGCGGCGGTGAAGTTGCGGCGGTGCGTTTAGGTTGCTCGTTGAAGGTTGCAGCGGCGATGCGTTTAGGGTTTTGCAGGAGAGAAGGGTAAGTTGAAGCAGCGCAACTTGTAAAAGAGGATTTAGGTATTTGGCAGCGGGAATTCAGAGTTTTGAGGCGGGACTGAGTTTTTTATTTATTTTGGGGTATACTAACTATTTAACTCGATCACTAAATACCTATCTCTAAATACCTCTCTATACTTAGGACTTATTGTTTAGTGGTTGTTGGTATATTATATCTATACCTACGGCATTTATATGTGTTACTAAAAACAACCGTTGGTATATGGCAAATTTCTTGTAGTGTAATTTGTGTATAATATTTAAAGTAGTTGAGAATGTATAAAAATGAGGTGATTATACATTTCTTCATATTGATTGTTGATTTCATATTAATGCAAGCGG
>NC_021166.2:20233258-20244591 GCF_000331145.2 Cicer arietinum
TATCGAGAATATTGTGAATAATGTATTTGAAATATTTTTCGTTGTTAATGACTAAATCTATAAGTTGTGCTTCATATGTATATTATAGTGAAGAAATAATTGTTCATACGATCCCTTAACTTAATTTTAGATAACACTTCAGTAATTTTTTTATTTTTTTCTGATTTGATCCTTTATTTAATTTTATTACAAAAATTCAAAAATATAAAGACTGAAAATATGAATTTATTTGAAGATTTGAGTTATAAATTTGATAAAATTTGCATTATATTGAAGCTGATAATTAATTTTATGAGTTTTGTTTGAAAATTTTGATGATTTTTTTTTAAATGATAACATTGTTAACATTTAAAACATAAAATATCAAATTGTTTACTTTGAATTAAATAAAGGACCAAATCAGGAAGAAAAAAAAAGATAAATAAGTGAAATGTTATATGAAATTAAGTTAAGGGATTGCATGAGCAATTATGCTTATAACGAATAATTGTGTTATTACTTTCATGATTGAAAATGCTAGTTGTGTTATGTGTTTTAATGATTCATTGTGTCATGTTAATTAGCATATCAAATTAAGTTAATTGACTTTTGACATGTTGTGCCTTAAATATATTTATTATATATCCTTGGAGATTACAGTCGATTCTTGAGGGTGGTTTAAATACCAGTTCACTTATCATTTACTAGATATTTTGGGGACAAAATTTCTTAAATGAGAGAATAATTGTAACATCATAAATTTTATAATAAAATATTTTATTAATTAAGATTTTAAATAATTAAAATTCGATATTAAAAGTATTTTGGAATATATATAAATAATTTTTGTGATTAATTTTCTTCATATATATATTTACTATGGTGTCATAATTTTATACATTTAATGAGTAATATAATTTATAAATATTATATAAACACTTTTACAATATATAGCGTAAGTATTTTTTAAAAAAATTTAAGTGTTTTTACGTGTGTTGATAATGAAAGTAACATTTTATTATGTATTTGAATTATGTTAAATAAGCACATTGTTGTATTTAATTATTTCTAAATATATCTTATTTTGATTATTTATTTTATAATTAATTATCTTGAATATATTGAGAATATTTTATAATATATTTTTAAAAATTTAAATACTTTAATTAATCTATTTTTCAAAATATTAATTTTAAAATATTTAATAAAATTGTGCTTAATTTTCTTTATATATTTGTTTTTCATGGTGTTTCTCACTCTATTTTGTTTTCATTTTGTTCTTCATTCACTAAAGAGTAATTTAGAATTATTTTTTACTCGAAATTATCCCTTTGTATCGTTTTTCTTTTTCATCTTTTATTTTAAATAAGTGGCTCTCACGTAGATTATGTTCTTCTCTCGTATTTTTCTTGGGTTTGCCGTCAGGGTGTGGCATTATTCGTGGTTTTTGTGTGGCTTTTTTCATTTCTCATTTTATGTGGTATTTACGATTCATATTTTTCATTTTCTTTATAATGATTTGGTAGTCAAATTGTAGATCTGAAGGCATGAGTATTATATTTTATTATTTTATATATTTTTTAAAAAAATAATAGTATATTAGTGTAAATATTTAAAAAAATAAGATTTAGGCGATTATACGTGTATATGTAAGTTGATAATTAATATCATATTTTCTTGTGTGTTTGACTAATATTAAATGTGCACTTAATTATATTTAATTATTTCTAAAGATATCTTATTTTAATTATTTATTTTATAAATGATTATCTTGAGATAGTAGTAATATTGTGTTTGTTTTTCTTTATTTTTATATACTTATTTTGGAAATGTGATTATATATATATATATATATATATATATATATATATTTATTATGATTTATTAATTAACATAAAATATTATTGTTATATTAGTAATTATTTTAAAGGTTAATTATTTTAATTATTTTAATTACTCTAATTTATCAAGTATTAGTTTTGAAAAATTAGTAATTAAATTTTGTTAAAAAAATGTTTCAAAAAATAACTTTGGTAATTGTTGGTTTTATTAAAAAAAAAAAAGATTAAAATGTGTTTTATGGGTCAAGCCCAAATAAAATCTAATTAAAGAATAACACAAAACAAAAAAATAGAGCAAGAGAAAGGTATCCCCATGGTAGGTGCTCCTCCCAGAAGGAATTGGAACAAAATTAGCAGAAAATTGACACCGGCGATCGATAATTGTCTCAGAAAATTTTCTCCATTTCCGTCCAAATTTTATCCACTGATTGGTTTTTTTGATTTATGGTAACTTACCTTAGCCGAATTTTGAAATTTGGTTCTTGGAGTGTCTTCTCATAATTTATTTTTAACGTTTATTCCTAAACTGGCGAATTATATCAATTTAAGGGAAAAGAGTCAAAGAACAAATGTTGTTTGCTCGTAGAATCGTATTCGTGTGTGAAAGCATCAAAATAATGTAAGGGGTGAGATAACGTTTGAATTCATGAGTATAATATATTGTGAGTTGAACGGGAAAACCGTATTTCCCAACGATTCATCTGGGGCTCGCTAAGTACGACAGTAGCCCTTTGAGAGATAAATTGATTAATGTGAAATATGAGAATTATGAGATTAAAATATGAAATAGAAATGTTTATAAGGTGTTGATTGATTTAATTTTCGATACTTGTGTGGTAGTTGATATTTGTCATTATTGTGATGTCGGATGTTGAATGAAATTATGTGCATATGTTAGATTAAACGAATTTATGTGATGTGATAATAAAAGATGGATGCATGGTATGATACATGTTACATGATGATAATGATGATTTTTGATTGATGATAGTGATGTTATAAAATTGTGATGAGTTTATATGATGATCATGATTATGTTTGATTAATGATATTATAAAATTGTGATGATAATATTGAAGTACCTCATACTTGATGAGATAGTGATGATTCCTAAAGATGATGTTCTTAATGGAGTAGTCTAAGCTAACGAGGGGAGAAAATAAATATTGAGAATTTGTGAAGTGGATATTATTTTGTCATCATCTAGGTAGAGCCTGACAAGCCTAGTGATTTCGGGGAAGTACAACTGAATGAGTCTGATCGTGGCGGTCTGTTGTTGAGCCTTAAGGCAAGATTGTTAGACCTTGGAGGTATTCGGGTGAGGAATTCCTAGATGACTTGGAGGTCACACTCCAAATGTCGGGAGCTACAATGCAACACATGTTAACCTCGACTGTCGCGTATATGTGTCTCGGGTTGAGTTGGAGGATGGTGGCATAGTATCAAGCCTCCTCACCAAGTACTTCAGAGTTAGAATGGTACCACATTGTGAAGTAGTGTATAAGCGCATGCATATCATTGCATTTTCTTGTGATTGTTTTGTTGTGATTAATAGGTATCGTGTGCGGTAATAATTTCTCTTAGATGATTTGATGTTATAGTGAAATGCATCGATTTTATTTGAGTGGTTTTAACTTTATAATGTGATATTTTTCTTTGAAGAATGTTTGTGTTATGATACGGTGTATTATGATTGTTTGCGTGTTTTTCTTACTTATATTACACTATTAACATGATTTCAAAACTCAACTCATTCGTTGTTTGTGTTTGACTGGATTGGTCCTGCGTTTGCGAAATCGCAGTTATTATATCTTAATGAGTCTTGAAGTTCAAGTTTGGGAGGAACCCCGCTCTGATAGGTGATACCGGGAATTAAGAGTTCTAATATATATTTTACTTATGTAATTACAAATAACTTTTTATATGAAAACCCTAGTACTAGTAAGTTTTTGGAATTAAATTAAGTAATTATACTAACATCAAGCTTATGGAGATTACACTATTTTATTGGAGGCGAAAAGTTAAAAGTATTGCTTTTGATTTTTGAATAGTGTGATATCCTAAATAAGTTATAAAAGTATTTATTTTCTTGGAAACAAATATTTTTTATCTGCTGCAAATTTTACTCAAAAAAATTTAGTATAAATTATTATATATGTCATTTTGGAATTAAGGTGTCACAGAATGCAATTTTCTATTATGTGTTATTAATTTGGATGTTGCAAGTTTGTTTGTATATCATCTTTTTTAAATTTTAACGACTTTCAATTTGTGTTGTAATCAATGTTCTTCATTTATTAGTATAAAATAAATTAAGTATTAATTTTATATTAATTATTTTATTATCTTAATGATTCTCGAATAATGATATAGTATTTTAGTATGTTATTTCAATTACTTAACTTGATTCACTTTGCCAAAAATTTACTCTTCAAATTTTGATATATTGTTCTATCACGTGTAGCTTGATTTATTAATATATTTTTTCAGTAATTTTACTCTCTATTTAAATCAGTTATATGTATGCTTGATTTTTTTTGTTGGGTCTAGAGATATCATCTTGATTTAAGTGTTCTGTTGATAGAAGAAAATTATACTTATGGTTTAAAATATCGATTTTGATAGAAAAATAAATTAAACTAGGTAAAGTATTGATTTTTGGTTTAAACGGTAAACTTGCGGTAAAAAGTGGAATTTTATAATGAAAACTATGTTTTATTTCTAAAGTTGTTATCTTTTGAAGAACCATGTGGTTTAGTCAATGTCTTAAGTAATTCCCAGTAGAAACTACTTTTGATTTGAAGTTTAACCTTTTGATAAAAATTATAAATGAAAAACGTTTTCTAAACTAGTAGAAACAATATCTTATGAAAATTTCATTTTGGCTATGTTTCGATTCTTGAACAAAAACATTTACTTTGAAGTTAAAGTGATTAAAACAAATGAGTGAGTTGTTATGATTATTATTGCTTTTAAAGTAAAATACGGTTGTTTATTTTATGAAATATATATTGTTTTGTTAGAAAAAAAATCGGAAACTAATTGGAAACAATTTTTTTCTAAATGTTATGATTTGGAAATAACTTTTTATGATATGTGATTTTATTTCAAAACAATTTAGTTGCTAGGAATTTGAGAAAACAATCTATTTTTGCTAATTAATATTATTTTACTAAGATTTTTATTTCTATTTGGTTGGAAGAAATTGTTCTTTAGTATTTTATCCGATTTTGGGGATTTCGTCGACGGATTTGATTTGATTTCCTTTGAACTTTTTACATCCTCTTGTGACAATATGGTCACTACCTCTAATGACTTCCTCTCGTCCCTTCTTCTGGTGACTTCATCTGGTTATGACTTCTATTTACTGCACACTAAATCAAATTATTAGTGCAATACATTGTTTTCACAAAGTATCTTTGTTAACATCAAAACCACGAAGTGAAAATGTTCAAGGGACCGACTTGGTTCCAAAAATCTTAATTTCGGGACTTCCAAGAAGACCACACAATTGAATGCCATAATCAAACCTAGCGTACTCCTAATCCCCTCCACAAGAGTTTCAACCACTGTAAAGAGACAACCTAGATCATGAGGCAACACTAACTCCCACCATAACCATCGTAATTTTATATACCACACCTGAAAGATCAGATCAAAAGTAATAAAAAAAATTGAGTAGTTGATTCCATTCGCTCCCTACAAAACACACAAGACATAGTGGTAAGGTCAACAATAACCTTTTGTCTAAAAAGAATGCGGCGAGTCGGAATCCTATCCTAAAGTAATTTCCACGAGAATACCATAAACTATAGAAGGGCCCAACTCTTTCAAATATTTTCCAAGACCTGGGTATCCTCCTTTGATAGAGCATTTCCATGATGAGAATTACTTACACACATGAACTAACCCGAACTAACAACATAAAAAAACATTTGGAATTTGGCTTCCAAACCCAATAAATATCTAGAAAAGAAAGAGTTGCCTTATTTAGGAAAAGAGCCAAATTGGCAGCCAACTCAAACTCAAACTCAAATTCCTAAATGAATAAAACACTCCTCCACCTAAACTACCACACAACGCATTTGCAACCCAATGATCCATATTACCGACCAGTGTTTGTCTTTGATCTGAAACTTGAAAAAGTCTCTTAAATTAACCCATATGACGAATAGATCCTACCCACAGATCCTCTTAAAAAGACATTTTTAAACCATTACCAAACACATTGGCAACACATTCATAGAACCAATTTGAAGAAAAATATATCTTTGAACCTTATAATGAAATACCTTTCCATCAAGACAACGCTGATCATAAACACTAGAACAGCCACCTAAATAAGCAGACGTCATTTGGGTACCCTTTCTTGAATGAATTATGTCCCTCCATAAAATGTACCCACACCCCCCCTCCCCCCCAAATGAGCCTCCACCACTAATTACTTAAAATAGTCAAATCAACTAAACTAGAATCCCTAACTCTTAACACCCCATACTTTTAGGGTTATAGACCTTCGACCACCGAACGCGAGAGATTTTGGAGGCCCCATTAAATCTCCCTAAAGGGAACACCTATTTAATCGGACAACCCGTTTCCACGCATAGGTCAACACCTTCATAAAAGAGAGATAAAATATAACAATACTATTCAAAACCAAATTAATAAAGACCACCCTACAACCAAGACCAATATACCTATAACTCCATGAACCCAACTAGTTAGCAATTAAACGAATTAATAGTGCCTAATTTCATTCCCTATGAGGGTTATCCCTTATTGATAAGCCAAGATACTTAAACGAGAGAGACTCAACTTTACAATTTAGGAAACTTTATGTCGGCGCTTAAGGCAGAGGTTATGATATTTTTGGCCTTAGCATTGTATCCAACCTTTTTCTTGTCATCCTCAGACCAGTCTGATCTGGGTTTGGAAATTGCTGATTCACCTGTGCCAGCTAAAGTTGGTACAAAGGGACCTTCTATAACAACTTCAAGAACGTCAAGGCTGCATGCTTCAAGAAAGATCAGGATCATTTCCTTCCAATACATGTATGTTGCTCCATTGAATGCTGGAGGTCTTGTTAATGATGCTCCTTCTTCTAGAAAATCTGCAGAGGACATTTTATTCTTGATGACAGTTAGTCTACACAAAGAACAGGCTCTTGATGCCAATTGTTAATAATGATGGCCTCTATTAGTCTAAAGATATGAGAGTTATTAAATAAATTATCAAATAATCACAGCGGAATATATTCAGGAGCAATAATCGAAACAGTTTGCAAATGTTATCAATATATGAGACAAGAAACAATGCTTAATTCAGAATGTTAAACAAGATATAAAATCATTAATTCATACATTCAAGAATATGCATTTATGTAATATCTAAAAGAGTAGGGATAAGAAACAATTGCACCACGATTTATCCTGGTTCAGCTATCAATATGATAGCCTACATTCAGTCCTGAAATCCAACAAGATTTCAGCCTTTTTCCAATAGAATGAATTGAGAACCTTTTACAGATTGTCCAGCTTCCTTGAAGCCTATCTATCTAACTCACTTCACTCTTGTTTCTACACCACCTAATCCTTGTAGTTAATCGCCTAACTCAAACAAGATCTAGGTAAAGCCTCTTCCTGATGATCTCACATCAACAAAGATAACTACCAGTTTCCTTACTGGATTTCCAAACCTTTCAATTTACAGAAAAATTGTCTTCTTCAAAGAATTAAAGAATATCAAGACTTTGACTCAATCACTATAGTATCTCACACAAAATGTATTTAGCCAATGGATATTTTGTGTGTTGTAAAACTTTTATCTCAAAGTGTTTTTCAAAGGTATTCAAAGATGATCAAAAGTTTTCCCAAGTGTTTCTCAAAAGTTGTGAAAAGTTATTTTTAAAAGTGGTTGAATCAGCTTATATATATTCTGAAAAACACAAGACCAATCGATTGCTTAATCGATTTTGTAATGCTCTAATCGATTGCCTAATCGATTTTTGCACGTCTTGTTTTTCTTGAATCTTGATTATATAAGCATGAATCGATTTGCCAATCGACTCCTTTAATACATCAATCAGAACTGATACTATGATTTTATCCAAATCGATTGAGTAATCGATTATAGGTGTTTTGTTCCAACAACGAGATCAAAACAATCGATTCCTCAGTCGACTTCATAATCACAGTCATAATCGATTTGGCAATGAGCTGAAACCTTTCTGTAACTTGAACATTAGCTTCAATCGATTCGTCAATCGATTGTGCTGATCAAAGTGACTCAGACATAAACGTCAACCGGTTACAGAACATCAGCTATTTTGACAAAATCTATGTGCCAATCGATTTAATCAAAGTTGTTCTGATAAATGATTAATCTGCAATCGATTGCCTAATCGATTGCCTCAAACTTGGAGTTTAAGAAATCTCAATCAATTGATGTCTCAATCGATTTATTGCATCACATAACTTATTCCCGATTTAAAAATTTTGTCACAATCGATTTGTCAATCGATTGATTCCAAACATGGTTGTTCATGTGATTTGTATAATCGATTAATCAATTGATTGTCCAATCGATTGTCCAATGGATTGGGTTCATCCCAGAACTCAGGTTTCACTAAAAACCTTAAACTAATCGATTTCCCAATCGATTTGTGTAGTGCAAACACTTGTTCTGAGTCAGACAATCGATTTATCCATTGACTTTTTTGTTGATTGATTTATATTCATTGGCAAATACTTAAGCATGAGACCATAGTGATTAGTCTAACAACCTAACTACTATGACACCTAATTACATAACATATAATTGCATCTTTCTCAAGCATATCCTCCAACTTTGGTTGATTCCTTGAGTTGCAAGCTTTTGTTCCAAGTGTATGGTGTCTGCTTGTTTGCTTGAAATGTTTCTCCATTCAAATCATTAGATCAATCAAATATTTTATATGTATTGTATGTTTGGGAATTAAATCAAAAACATGATCAGGGAAGCTCATGTCTTACAATCTCCCCCTTTTTGATTTAATGACAAACAAACAGTTTAACCTTGAGATTGTTTTAAAATCTCCCCCTGAGTTTTGGAATGTATGATACATTTCAAAAAAATAAGCACAACAGGGTACATTATAAAGTATCAGAATAAAAGTAAAGTTGATACCAAAGCATGTAATATCAGACAAGTTAAACCAATCTCCCCCTTTTGTCATAAAATGCAAAAAGAAATATACAAAGAGAGTTGATTAAACAAAAAGATATATACACAGAAAAAATATTTACAAAGACAACATATCAAAAGCAGTACTAGAGCATGACAAACAACAAAGACACTAAACCTAATCAACAAATCTAGGGCTGATCCTCATTATTATCAGCAAGAGAAGGAGAGACCGCTTTATTAACCTCAGCACGTGTCTCCTCCCCATGAGGATCAGGACAATCTAGGTTGGGTTGGTTGGGATCTTCGGTTGATTGTCGTCCAATCTCAGCAATGTCTTCAAAAGACATTTTGAGCCCCAAGTGCTCCTGGATGGCAGAGACATCTTGAACCACGGTGTCCAAAGATGCTTGAAGCTTGTGAAGAGAGGCTTCCATTCTTTCGTTGTGGGCAACTTGAATCTTCATGAACTCCAGCAGCTTCGCCATAATCTCAGAAGATGCTTCAGCTGGTGCAGGTGGTTGGGCACTCGGTTGAGCTTGATCAGCACTGGGTGGTGCGTGATCAGTAGTAAATGGAGCTCTAGTCCATATGCCATTGATGCGTCGCAGTTGCATCTGGTTCACAATTGATTCACCAAATGTCAGGGTGGTTTTGAGAGATTCTTCATTGACTAGAGACACCTTGAAATGCCTCAGAATCTTCGTCACCAGTTGGGGGTAGGGTAGCAGGTGCTTGCCTTGTGCTGACTCGAGCATATTCAGCAGCACGATCCAAGCCCAGCTCATCCTGAGCTCTTTTTACAGCCCCCACAGCAGGATAATATCCAGCCGCTGTACAACCGCATGATTACCGGCTCGAGGTACTAACATCCGCATTAGTACGTACATAAGCAACCGATGATGAACCTTCATTTGACCTGTTGGAAGGGAAACCTTCTCAACAAATCCTTCAATCATCAGTTCTTGTGTTGCCGCATGCTTGTCCGCAGAAGTTTCCCATCCTTCCTCATCAGATGCATCCTCTGATCTTCCATCAATGGTGTAACCATAGAATGGTAAACCAGCGAGCTTCGAAAATTCCTCAAAAGTCATTGCGATCTTTTTACCTTTAACTTCAGCAGCAAAACCAGTCTTGGTTAGAATGAAAGTGGAGTAAAAAGCGCGTAATAACTTTGGGTAAACTTCCAGTGTGCATGAGAAGAAATCTTCTAGTCCATGAAACCTCAAATGGTTTTGAAAGGTAAAACCATTGGTATCAAAAAAAGTGAAATCCAATGTTCTGGCTTCTTGGATTTTTCTCTTTAAAAAGGAAGAAGACAGAGAGGTGGCTTCAACCTGTTTATCCTTAGAAGGCAGAACCTTCTTGGGTGGAGAAGAAGTTTTCTTCTTCTTCTGGGTGGCTCCCTTCATAGCATCACCCATTAGTTTTTCCGTTTGAGGAGCCTTCCTCTTCTTGCTTGGCTCCTGAGTAGTAGCAACAGCTTTGCCTTTATCCTTAGCCAAAACTTTGTGTGTAGGAATAGAAACTCGTTTGGCTGGAGGTGAGGGAGGTGGAGGTGAAGGCGAAAGTGTTCTTCCATTTGAAGTAGAGGAAGAATCTAGTGAAATGGATTTAGAAGATGATGATGGACGTCGTGCTGTTTGTTTGACGCGAGCCATGGTAGATAGTTGATATAAGATTGATTAAGAAGGATTAGATGCAGAAGAATATGAAGTTGGTTGAGTGAATTGAGAGTAGAATGTGAAAAATGGGTTGAGAAATCGATTTAGGGTTTTTATAGCACTGTGCAGAATCGATTTCCCAATCGATTGTTTTTCACTACTGGGTTTACCAAATCGATTGCCCAATCGATTAGGGTAACGTTGTCTGAAAATTATCCGCTACACCCATGTCCAACGGCTATAATTTTCTCAACGGACATCTTGTAAATCGATTTCCCAATCGATTTCTTAATTTATCCTTCTTTACTAAATCGATGTCCAAATCGATTGCCTCTTAAGTTTAGAAAACTTCAAAAATTCAACATCGATTCCCAAATCGATTTCCATAGGAGCAGGTCTAAAACAAAACTGATCCAATCGATTTCCCAATCGATGCTCGGGTTTGAGGTTTGTGAACTTCTCAAATTTTTGGAAATCTTGACCAACCAATCGATTTCCAAATCGATTCTTTAAACATTTTTCCAAACACATGATCGATTTCCCAATCGATTGCGTTCATCCAATCTTCAACAATCTGACTTCTGAGATGTGATAAATCGATTCCAGAGTTTGTGACAAAAAGAACTAAACCACTAAGTACCAAACAAATCGATTTAGCAATCGATTATCGTGTTTCCAATTTGACAAA
>NC_021166.2:20245281-20246558 GCF_000331145.2 Cicer arietinum
CTCTTCTTCTCTTTCACCCAATCCAAGCCCCAATCTAAATCCCTAACCTCTCAATCTACAGCCCCAATCTGTTTCCTTCTCTTTCTCGTCGTCGAGCAACCACCTTCTCCCTGTCAACCAACCCCGAGCCCGATTCTCGCTGCCGCCGTTGTGACCACTATTCTCGCTGTCGCCGTAACCATCGTTTTCGCCGTTGCCGTGACCCTTCTCCCTGCCGTTCTCGTCGTTGCCGTGACCACCTTCTCCCTGCCGCTCGTCGTTGCCGTGACCGTTCTCGCACCACGTCTACCGTTCTCGTAGTCACTGTGACCACCGTTCTCACATCCGGTAAATTTTGAATTTCTGTACTGTTAATTTATTTTTGTACAACCTGAACCTGTGACTGGTGTTGCTTTTAATTTCTGTTTTGTAATTTCTGTTTTGTAATTTGTTTTGTTATTTCTTTGTAATTTCTGTTTTGTTATTTCTGTGCTTTGAATCTTTGAAATTTCTGAACCTGCAACTATAATATGGAAGTTTCAATGTACTTGATTTCAACAATAACATGGTTATGTCAGGGTAGATATTGTTTGTACATACTAGAAAGCTCGAGAAAATTGTAAATTGTTTAGATTGCACAATATACTAGCCACCTAATACTAATATATACTGGTCTTAAAACAAAATATAGCAGAATATACTAGCCACCTAACAGAACCTAATGCAGAGAGAAATTAATACATGTAGTGAAGGAACTTACCACAGGTTTGAGAAATAAGACACAATGATCATATGAGTATTTATTTTTCTTCAAGGAAAGACTAATAGCAAAAACAAGAGCGGAATAGTTTTCTCTAATTTTAGCAAGTGTGTTTGTGGCACTTTGATATTGTGGTTGTGTTTCCATTAACTTAGCAAGTTGTGCATTCGAATTTTCAGCTTTTTCATTTTTTAGGACTTGCATTATGTGCTTGAAATTTGATTATAATTTTAGTTGCCTTTGTCTTTAATTAATACATGTAGTGAAGGAACTTACCACAGGTTTGAGAAATAAGACACAATGATCATTAAATTAAATGTAATAACAATTCAAACCTTTGTCCTTATCTTCAACTTGTAATCGTATCACATCACCATGAAGTTCAAGTTAGTTAATTAATCAAATGCCAATTGGTAAGATCTGATAAATTCATTTAAAACATTGGGTAGTATATTATTAAGGAAAAACAATTGATGGAAAAATTATATATAAATTAAAAAAGGAGAGGTGAGAAAAATATGAGTATTTATTTTTCTTC
>NC_021166.2:20249178-20250664 GCF_000331145.2 Cicer arietinum
AGAGGTGTTGCTGCATCCAAATAATCTGTGAACAACAGCTACCAGCTGCTACATACTCAGCTTCAACAGTTGAGAGTGCAACACTGTTTTGTTTCTTGCTATGCCAAGAAACAAGAGAGTTCCCTAATAGTTGGCAAGTACCAGATGTACTTTTTCTGTCCAATTTGCATCCAGCAAAATCAGAATCAGAATAACCAACTAGAGTGCAAGTAGATCCCTTAGGATACCACAAACCTAGATTTTTGGTTCCTATAAGATATCTAAATATCCTTTTGACTGCACTAAGGTGGGATTCCTTTGGATTGGCTTGGTATCTAGCACACATGCACACACTAAACATGATGTCTGGTCTACTAGCTGTAAGGTATAGTAAGGATCCTATCAAGCTTCTAAACACAGTCACATCTACAGTTTTACCTTGCTCATCTCTATCTAAGTAACATGCTTGACTCATAGGTGTATCAATGGATTTAAACTTATCAAAACCAAATTTCTTTAAAAGATCTTTGCAGTATTTGGTTTGACTTAGGAAAATGCCATTCTTGCTTTGCTTAATTTGAAATCCTAGGAAGTAAGTTAATTCTCCCATCATGGATATTTCAAATTTTCCTTTCATAGTATTTTCAAATTCCTTGCAAAGCTTATTGTTTGTTGATCCAAAGATTATGTCATCAACATAAATTTGGACCAATAGAATGTCTTTTCCTTATCTTTTGATGAAAAGTGTCTTATCCACATTTCCCCTTGAAAATTTTTCTTGTAATAGGAAATTGCTCAGCTTGTCAAACCAAGCTCTTGGAGCTTGTTTCAACCCATAGAGGGCTTTTGTCAGTTTAAACACATGATTTGGAAGCTTAGGATCTTCAAAACCAGGTGTTTGACTCACAAAAACTTCCTCCTGGATGTCTCCATTTAAAAAGGCACTTTTAACATCCATTTGATAAAGTTTAAAGTCCATTATACATGCATAAGCAAGCAGGATTCTAATGGCTTCTAGTCTAGCTACAGGGGCATAGGTTTCATCATAGTCTATTCCCTCCTCTTGGTTGTAACCCTTGGCCACTAACCTAGCTTTATTCCTAGTAATAACACCACTCTCATCCATTTTGTTTCTGAACACCCACCTAGTTCCTATGACATGTTTATCTTCTGGTTTTGGAACTAGTATCCACACTTTGTTTCTCTCAAAATGGTTGAGCTCTTCTTGCATGGCAACTATCCAGTCATGATCTATAATAGCTTCCTTTATGTTTTTGGGTTCTATTTGAGATACAAAGGCTGTGAAGTTACAAAATTATCTGAGGGATTTTCTAGTGGAAACTCCTTTTGAAATCTCTCCAATAATGTTGTCTATGGGATGGTTTTTGACAAACTTCCATTCCTTAGGTAAATCACTCTCCCTAATAGGTTCTACACAATCAAGGTTGGTTAGAGGTACAAGTTCACTAGGTTCTATTGGTTCAGATTCTACAATATCATCCAAAGA
>NC_021166.2:20250704-20251221 GCF_000331145.2 Cicer arietinum
TGAACAGATTCCTCTATAGTTTTGGTTCTTTTATTGTAGATTCTATAGGCTTTACTAGACTGGGAATAACCTAGAAAGATACCCTCATCTGCCTTAGGATCAAACTTACCTAGATGTTCTTTACCATTGTTTAAAACAAAGCACTTACACCCAAAGACCTTAAAGTAAGAGATGTTTGGTTTTCTACCCTTGTATAACTCATAAGGAGTCTTTCTAAGTATAGGCCTAATAAGAACCCTATTCACTACATGTGTGGCAGTGTTTATAGCATCAGCCCAAAAGTATTTAGGAAGGTTTGAGTCCTTAAGCATGGTTCTAGCTAGTTCCTCTAAGGACCTATTCTTCCTCTCTACTACTCCATTTTGCTGTGGAGTTCTAGGGGCTGAGTATATGTGGTCAATTCCATTCTGTTCACAGTAAGAATTAAAGGAATCATTCTGGAATTCTCCACCATGATCACTCTTGATGGATATAATTTTCTGGTTTTTCTCATTTTGAACTAAAATAGCAAATTTTT
>NC_021166.2:20251465-20252900 GCF_000331145.2 Cicer arietinum
GGAGTTTTTCTAAGTATTGGCCTAATAAGAACTCTATTCACTACATGTGTGGCAGTGTTTATAGCATCAGCCCAAAAGTACTTAGGAAGGTTTGAGTCTTTAAGCATAGTCCTAGCTAGTTCCTCTAAGGACCTATTCTTCCTCTCTACTACTCCATTTTGCTGTGGAGTTCTAGGGGCTGAGTATAGATGGTGAATTCCATTCTGTTCACAATAAGACTTAAAGCAATCATTCTGGAATTCCCCACCATGATCACTCTTGATGGATATAATTTTCTGGTTTTTCTCATTTTGAACTAAAACAACAAATTTTTGAAAAACTGAGAATGCCTCACTCTTGTGAGTCAGAAAAAATGTCCAGGTGAACCTAGAGTAATAATCTACCAACACATAACCATATAAGTTCCCTCGGACCAAAAAGATCCATATGTATCAACTGTAAGACCCTATTGGTTTGAACTAAGTCTATAGGGGGGAAAGAAGACTTAACTAGTTTACTCTTCTCACAGGAGTCACACAGTCTATCCTTAGAGAATTTCCTATTTGGGAGTCCTAGTACTAACTGCTTACTAACTAGTTTGTTCAAGTGGTCCATATGAATATGAGCCACTCTCTTATGCCACAACCAGTTCTCATCAGCATTAGACAATAAACAACATATATCATTTGCAGGTAAGGAATCAAAATCTATCATGTAAATGTTGTTAACTATTTTACCTGCCAGCTTCATGCCTTCAACTTCCCTATGCTCAAGTGTACAAAACAGAGAAGTAAAGTGTACCTGAAATCCTTTGTCACACAGCTGGCTAATACTCAATAAATTGTGTTTCAAACCTTCAAGGAACAAAACGTCTTTGATAACAACAGTTGATTTGCTTCCTATATCTCCAATGCCTAGGATCTTCCCTTTGTTGTTGTCACCATATTTGACAAATCCACCAACTTTTAAGTTCAGAGACAAGAACATTGACTTGTCTCCAGTCATATGCTTGGAAGATCCACTGTCTAGATACCATGATTGAATTCTGGATGTCAAGCATACCTGCAAAAATAATTCAAGTTTTGGTTTTAGGTACCCAATTTAAATTGGGTCCTGGAGGATTAGCTTCAAATACTTGTGACTTAACTTTCCAAATCTGTTTCCATCCTCTGTTGGCCAGTTTCTTTTGTTTACAATTAAAAAATTTATGACCTTTTTTACAACAGAAATGGCATACAACAGCAGATGATGAGTTTTGATTTGGACTAACAAATTTTTGAATCCTTTTAACCTTCCTAGTTGGTTTATATCCAAGTCCAGATCTAACATTCAGATTTCTTTGATTCTAAGAAGCATATCTAATTTATTTCTACCATTGTTAAACTTATCCAAATCACATTTCAATGCACATGCTTCTTTTTTCAAATCTTCATTTATGTCTTAAAGAGACTTATTT
>NC_021166.2:20252994-20268260 GCF_000331145.2 Cicer arietinum
CCACATTCAAAACATGTAATTTTGTTGTCATGAGTCTTTGAGCTTGAGGGCTTTCTTGACTTGCCATCTTTCTTTTTCAGAAATTTCTTGAACTTTCTGACCAACAAACCTATCTCAGGCTCTTCATCAGATTCACTTTCTGAATCATCAGTATCTGGTTCAGATTTCACTTTGTGAGTTTGAGCCTTCAGTGAAAGTCCTTTACTTTTTCTATTAGGCTGTTCTGACTCATCTAATCTGTGCAGTTCCATTTCATGCTCCCTGAGCTTTCCAAATAGATTAGCAATAGTCATGTGTGCGAGGTCCTTTGATTCAGCAATGGCAGTTAACTTGGGTTGCCATTCCCTTGTTAGACACCTCATTACCTTTCCAATTTGTTGCTCATTATCCACGATTTTTCCTAGAGCATGTAGATTATTGATGATATGAGTGAACCTTGTTTACAAGTCATTGATTGACTCATCCTTCTTCATGTTGAACAATTCATACTCATGCATTAGAGTATTTGTTCTGGCTCTTTTGACATCTGTAGTACCTTCATGTGTTTCCTGAAGTGTGTCCCACATTTCCTTAGCTGTCTTGCAGTTTGACACCCTAAAGAACTCGTCGGCGCTTAAGGCGTAGGTTATGATATTTTTGGCCTTAGCATTGTATCCAACCTTTTTCTTGTCATCCTCAGACCAGTCTGATATGGGTTTGGGAATTGCTGATTCACCTGTGCCAGCTAAAGTTGGTACAAAGGGACCTTCTATAACAGCTTCAAGAACGTCAAGGCTGCATGCTTCAAGAAAGATCAGCATCCTTTCCTTCCAGTTGTTCAACGACAACCTACGTCCAGTCCTGAAAATCCAATCGGATTTCAGATTTTCTTCTCCTTCAATAGAAAGAATCAATTACAAAGATTTTCCAGTTTCCTCCCTGAAACCTATCAATCTCTAATTATGTCTTTCCTATTGAATACCCTCTGATCCTTGTAGACACTCAGCAGCCTATCACAGAATCAAAGTACGACTCTTTCTTGTTGAGACCTCTCACCCAAGAAAGTAGCCACCAGTTTCTAGCTGGATTTCTAGCGTTCGTTTTGTTTCAAAGATTTATTACAGAATGAATAAAAGATGTAAAACAAAAGAGTCTTCAATCTTTATGAATGTTGCTCCTCACAAATCTGGATGTTCAAGTATTGTTCATGAGCACATTATCATTTCTCTTAGATTGTCAACAAACTGTATTGAAATCTGTAATCACAATTATGAAGTCGTTAGTTTGTTGTTATAAACAGTTAAAAGTATTATGAGAAATTATGAAAGTTATGAATTGTTATATGAATAAAGATTGAAAGACAGTTTATATAGTTTCTGAAAAACCAACTACGAAATCGATTTCCCAATCGATTTTGTAAAGTTATAAAAGGTGCTAAATCGATTTGCCAATCGATTATCGCGAGTCTTGTTTTTCTTTAATCTTGAAACTATACAAGCTAATCGATTTACCAATCGATTCTTTAAAAGCAACACTTTTCAGTAGAACATGTCCAGACTTGTATAAATCGATTTCCTAATCGATTTCTGGGAAACTGTTTCAATAAAAGTAATTTCAATCGATTACTCAATCGATTTGCCAAATCTCAGAGTCGATGTATAAAAACACAGAGTCGATTTGGTCACAATCTCAGAGTTCACTGTGTTTTCAAAAAGTTTATTTCAATCGATTTGCCAATCGATTGTGTTCAAAACAGTGGCTCAGTTTTTTGATGTCAATCGATTTGTCAATCGATTTGATTCAAAACAGTGACTCAGTTTTAATGTCAATCGGTTTGCCAATCGATTTAATTCAAAACAGTGACTCAGTTATTTGATGTCAATCGACTTGTCAATCGCTTTGGTAGCATGTTCCTGAAAAGTTCTTACCTGGTGTTTAGTTCAATCGATTTCCCAATCGATTGCAACCAAACTTTATCAGAATTGAAAATTTCAACAATAGATTGTCCAATCGATTGTATTTGTCACAGGTGAGGTCATTTTTCAAATGATACTTTGTCAATCGATTTGCCAATCGATTCCCTCAGCACTGGAGTGCTACTGTGACTTATCCAATCGATTTACCAATCGATGTGTTACCATCAGGTTTAATTTGTGAAATGTTCAATCGATTTCCCAATCGATTACTCTCCAAATCAGAGTGCTACTGACTTGTGCAGTTTTCATTTTTAATTAAGCTAATCGATTGCCTAATCGATTTCACATTTACAAACACTTAAGATTTCCTTACACCCTTGTTATGCAATCGATTTCCCAATCGATTTACATAGTCAGAAATCAACTTTTTTTGATTTCTTGTGTTCCAAGCGATTTGATCCAAGTGTGTAGGATTGGATTATGGTTCCTGAAATTTTGCTCAATTGAAATATTAGATTTATCATATTAAGTATGAATATTGTTGAATTGTGAATTATGTCAAAATTAGGAATCAAAGGATCAAAATCCAACACTGAAATCCAACAAGATTTTAGCCTTTTTCCAATAGAATGAATTGAGAACCTTTTACAGATTGTCCAACTTCATTGAAGCCTATCTATCTAACTCACTTCACTCTTGTTTCTACACCACCTAATCCTTGTAGTTAATCGCCTAACTCACACAAGATCTAGGTAAAGCCTCTTCCTGATGATCTCACATCAACAAAGATAACTACCAGTTTCCTTACTGGATTTCCAAACCTTTCAATTTACAGAAAAATTGTCTTCTTCAAAGAATTAAAGAATATCAAGACTTTGACTCAATCACTATAGTATCTCACACAAAATGTATTTAGCCAATGGATATTTTGTGTGTTGTAAAACTTTCATCTCAAAGTGTTTTTCAAAGGTATTCAAAGATGACCAAAAGTTTTCCCAAGTGTTTCTCAAAAGTTGTGAAAAGTTATTTTTAAAAGTGATTGAATCAGCTTATATATATTCTGAAAAACACAAGACCAATTGATTGCTTAATCGATTTTGTAATGCTCTAATCGATTGCCTAATCGATTTTTGCACGTCTTGTTTTTCTTGAATCTTGATCATATAAGCATGAATCGATTTGCCAATCGATTCCTTTAATACATCAATCAAAACTGATACTATGATTTTATCCAAATCGATTGAGTAATCGATTATAGGTGTTTTGTTCCAACAACGAGATCAAAACAATCAATTCCTCAGTCGACTTCATAATCACAGTCATAATGGATTTGGCAATGAGCTGAACCCTTTCTGTAACTTGAACATTAGCTTCAATCGATTCGTCAATCGATTGTGCTGATCAAAATGACTCAGACATATACGTCAATCGATTTGCCAATCGAATGTGCTTGTTACAGAACATCATCTATTTTGACAAAATCTATGTGCCAATCGATTTAATCAAAGTTGTTCTGATAAATGATTAATCTGCAATCGATTGCCTCAAACTTGGAGTTTAAGAAATCTCAATCAATTGATGTCTCAATCGATTTATTGCATCACATAACTTATTCCTGATTTAAAATTTTTGTCACAATCGATTTGTCAATCTATTGATTCCAAACATGGTTGTTCCTGTGATTTGTATAATCGATTAATCAATTGATTGTCCAATGGATTGGGTTTATCCCAGAACTCAGGTTTCACTAAAAACCTTAAACTAATCGATTTCCCAATCGATTTGTGTAGTGCAAACACTTGTTCTGAGTCAGACAATCGATTTATCAATTGACTTGTTTGTTGATTGATTTATATTCATTGGCAAATACTTAAGCATGAGACCATAGTGATTAGTCTAACAACCTAACTACTATGACACTTAATTACATAACATATAATTGCATCTTTCTCAAGCATATCCTCCAACTTTGGTTGATTCCTTGAGTTGCAAGCTTTTGTTCCAAGTGTATGGTGTCTGCTTGTTTGCCTGAAATGTTTCTCCATTCAAATCATTAGATCAATCAAATATTTTATATGTAATGTATGTTTGGGAATTAAATCAAAAACAAGATCAAGGAAGCTCATGTCTTACAGTTTATCCTGTAGAAAGAATTGATGACACATAACCCCCGCCTCACCATTGAATTGAACCCACAACCTTTTAAAAGTGAGAAATTTAACCCATCCGGACGCGAGCTCCTATTCCCATCACTTTTAATCACCACTCTAAGAGTTGCTCCTTGTATCGGCCCAAATTTTGATCCAAAATATTTTTTTTTTTAAATATTTTTTTTTAAAAAAAATGACTATAATTTTTTTTTTCTTAAAAGTAGTTCATCATGTAATAAATAAAATTTACACTAAAAAATAACACGACATTATTTTTGTAAAAGAACGCATCACAATTTACTAGATATTATTTATTTATTTTTTTGCAAATTAAATTAGCTAATTGTTGTAAAAAGGTTAATTTACGCCCTAAAATAAAATAAATGTTCTTTAGGTGAAATTCAAGAAAAACAAGGTTGACTGAAATTAACGACGATTCTATTATTTTCTAGCGAAAAAAAACTCACTTCCGCATTTATATTTAAAGTTAACGATGAAAAGTAAAAATCATAATAAAAATGATATAGTTCATGATATCGTAATAAAAATCATAATTTTATAATTAAATACACCAAAACAACACAAAAATTGTAATTTTACATCAAATATATGACAACAAGCATAATACTAATATTATAATTATCAAAATTGAAATTTTATAATTAAGTTCATGAAGATAACATATCAATCATAGAAAAATAAATAAATAAAAACTTTATAATTAAATTCTTTAAGACAAACGTAAAAATCAACATTTTCTTTTAAGACATCAAAAGATCATTACAATATCTTAAAAACCACTGATTTAATATCTAGCCTAACTTATTTATAAAGTTTGTTATATTATTGATCCTATGTATGCCTTATTATAGTAAATACAGTTTATTGGCATAAAATTAAAAAATTTACATGCTTTTGGTAATTTGATTTTTGTTAAAATTCAAAAGCTAGATAATAAATCTTCACTTAAGTTTATTTTTCAAATATTTGATCGTATCTTTCCGTCTTGATTTATGGATATTATTTTGTGCATAAAAGTTTTTTATTTTGATAAGTTATTAAGGCATATCTTTCTCATGTTTGAACCGAGGATATAATGTCCATCATGATATATTTTCCAATTGAGTTAGGAGTTAAGGAATGATACCTTTTAATTTAAAAAAATTTAATTATAAAATTATTTGTTCTTTAATTTAAAAAAAAAATCAATTAATATCTATGTGAGTCATTTTAGGTTGAATATATCTTTTGGTATTTTAAGATTTAATTTTTATTTAATTTAAAATTAAATATACGACTTATTGCATGATTATAATGGTTTAAAATATTACAATTTAGATTTTAAACAATAATATTTTGTTGTCATGTTTTTCGGTTATAATTTCTGCTATCTTTGATTGCTTGTGAGTTTGTTCTGGCATTGAGGGATGTCAATTAGTGTTGTGATTATCAAGCGCCATCATAAATGAATATGTCTTACATTTATTGGAAGAGCCTTGTAAATTTTGTAAGAACCAAATTGGTTAAAATACAATTCTCTTATTGATATTTTGATGATTATAAAATAAAATAAGATAAAATAAAAACAATTCTCTTATTGATATTTGATGATTACAAAATAAAATAAAAATAATTATTCCTTAATAGTATTTGTTAAGTGTGCATATTAAGTTAGATGACAAAATATTTATATTAATGATTATCAATTGATGAGTAGTATAAATTAGATTAAATATCACTCGTGGTCCCTTAACATAATTTCCGTGACGTTTTAATCCTTTATCTTTTTTTTTCTTTTCGATTTGGTCATTTATTTTAATTTTAAGTGATAATTTGATCTTTTATATTTTAAAATGTCAACAATTTTATCCTTTTTATTACAAAATTCAAAAAATTCATTAAAATTTTCAAACAAAACCCATAAAATTAATTATATTCTTCAATATAATACAAATTTTATCAATTTCGTAACCCAAATCTTCAAATAAACTCATATTTTTATTTTTTTTATTTGTTGTTAGAGATGAAAATATGAGTTTATTTAAGGATTTGGTTATGAATTTGATAAAATTTGCATTATATATATTGAGGATGATAATTAATTTTATGGGTTTTGTTTGAAATTTTTGATGAATTTTTGCAAAAACAAAAAAAAAAAAGAATAACATTGTTGACATTTTAAAACATAAAAGATCAAATTGTCAATTAAAATAAAAATAAAGGACCAAATTGGGAAAAAATAAAAATAAAAGACAAAAACGTTAACTGAAATTAAGTTAAGGGATACTGGTGCTATTTAGCCTATAAATTATTATTAAATTAGATATAATAATTTAAGTGTTTTAACACAGAATATTATCACCTAATAAACTAGAAATTATGGTTACTAATAGAGTAAGTCATAATACATCAATAGGAAACATTGAAACAAGTATATGATAATCTACAATACCAGTCAAAACATTAAAAGCAAATGAAATACAAGTTAAAGATTGACCTTCTGACCACAAAGGAAAATAACACTACAATGATTATCTGCCTCTGACTAAATATTCTTGTTGATCTTTTGACTCAAAGGTCAAAATATAAAAGCTTCAAATGTAGTCTTTGGTAAAGTCAATCTTCTGGTACAAATTAAATCCTCTAATGAACAAAGAAAGAGAATTTACTAAACAAGTTCACAGTGACTCTAAAGAATCTCTTGAAATTGTGTTTGAGGCTGTTAAATGTGCCACTCTTGAATATGATTACAAGCTCACTCTAATGACTTTGCGTATAATAATTCTAGTAAATCAGTTGACCATTGGTCAACACATTAAGTTAACAATGATATAGTCAACGCTTAGATAATGAGTCAACATTCCAATATCCTCTGCTCATCATAGTGGACTTATCCTCTAACTGTAGAAGCGCATGACATCATCCGATTGTGTCATCCTTTGAGATATCTCTTCTTAAATCAAGATAGGTTGAATTAATTATGAAGATGCATGGATACATCTTAAAGGTTGATTTGCCTTAAATATTGATTCAAGATCTCCAACAGTAACATTCTTAACGGATACATTTCATAGAATTTAAGTAGAAAACGATCAATATGAAATAGTTGTTGAGAGAATGAAAAAGGTAACGTGTTAAGAAGAATTTCTTAAAAGTCTAGAACACATCAAAAGAAAAGAATGAATCGAAAAGTCTATCAGTGGAGAGTTGCTAGAATTGTTGTAAATCAATCAAATGTGTTGTACAATTGAATTGATATATGCCTTGAAATATAATATCATCTCAATGAGAGTTAGAACCCTAGAAACAAACTTTGTTTACAATTCATACACAAATTGGAACTTATGTAAATCATCCCAATAGTGGCAACAATTCTTTCATCCATAAAAGGTTCCTAATGAGGTAAAACAATACTCATGAACCTCAACGACAACTTGCCAAAAAATTAAGAAGGATGTTAATGATAACTTCCTGGAAATGAATAAGAAAAATACATAACGTTTGAAAATACAGAGTAAATAATACTTGTATGCTATTACTTAAATAGTGGATTAAGTTCTCAATTGTACAGAGGCAAAACTTCTCTGTAAATATAGGACTAGATGTAGCAACAGTCTGCTGTGACCTAGTATAAAAATAATTGTGTCCATTCTCTCTCTCTCTCTCTCTCTCTCTCTCTCTCTTTTTATTATTTTTATGTAATTTCTTTATGATTCAACTTTATTTTCACTAATCTTTTTTTTTTAATTAAGTTGAATGATTCAGTAAAGAACATATCATTTGGTTAAGTAACTAAAATAATTTTTAGAAATGGAAAAACAAAATTCAAACTCCCATTTTCTTGTATTTTCTAGCACCTCCAATTGGTATCAAAGCTCAGTCTTTTGATTTAGCATTTTATCGTGTAAGAGTAAAGATTATTTACTACTGAAAATACCATTTAAACTGTGTGAATTAGGGTAATTTTTTGGATCAATCCTATTTTCATTTTTTTCCTAAATTTTTTGTATTTTAAATTTCTATCAACACATGGATTGACAAAAACTAATCACTAAAGATTGTAATAGCTATTTGAAAAATAGATAAAATGCAATAGCATAATATCTATTTCTCAAATGAAAATTCAATCTCCTTACCAAAGTAATTTCTTGGAAAAAAAATTGTAATCACTCTTCAATGATATTTTGAGTAGTAAAATATAATCTCTGTATTGAGGTTAATGAATGCTTAATAAAAAGAACATAAATGAAAAAGGAATTTTACTATGTCCTTCGAACAAGATAAAAAACCCAAAGTAATATTTGTATGAAAGATATCATCTTAGATTAAAATTAGGCTAAATTACATCAGTGGTCCCTTAACTTAATTTCAGGTAACGTTTTAGTCCTTTATCTTTTTTTTTTCCCGAGTTGGTCATTTATTTTAATTTTAAGTGACAATTTGATATTTTATGTTTTAAAATTACAACAATGTTATCCTTTTTTATACAAAAATTCAAAAAAATCATCAAAGTTTTCAATCAAAACCCATAAAATTGATAATCATCTTCAATATAATGCAAATTTTATCAGATTCATAACTAAAATATTCAAATACACTTATATTTTCATCGCCAACAACATCAAATAAAGAATGAAAATATGACTTTATTTCAAGATTTAAGTTATGAATTTGATTAAATTTGTATTTTATTGATGATGATTATCAATTTTATGGGTTTTGGTTGAAAATTTTGATGATTTTTTTGAATTTTTTTTTTAAAAAGGACAACAATATTGACATTTTAAAACATAAAATATCAAATTGTCACTTAAAATTAAAATAAATGACCAACTCGGGAAAAAAAAAAGATAAAGGACTAAAACGTTACCTGAAATTAAGTTAAGGGACCACAAATGTAATTTAGCCTTAAAATTATCTAAGAAAACACTCCATCTGAAGTAGCAATGTCAATTTACAAAGAAGAGGGTTTGAATTATAAATTCACCTATTTAAAATTTTATGTTAAAACTTAAGAAAATAACTCAAGATTGATCTTGGTTGTGTAAACAGAAAATGGAGAACGTTCTTAGTGAGTTACAATCAACAATTTAGCTTATCTATTTAATTTGATAATCAAAAGGACTGAAAGTAAATAGAGATAAGGGAAAATATATCACACACTGATATATCCTAGTTCACCCAACTCGGGCTACGTCCAGTCCTCACAATTGTGATACTTTCCACAAAGTGTTCAAATAGATAATGTTTTTGGTTTTACAACGTTCTTGGTTTTACACAGTTAGATCAATCTTGATCTGTTACAACAATTCCCTTCCATCCAGAAAGGGATTCAATCAGGTCACCTATCAATCTTTAGAGAGAATTTTACAATTCACCTTTAAACCATAAAATGATTTTCTAGAAACTACTTAAACTATAAACAACCTTTATAGTCTTGAGTTTACACAATAATGATTTAAAGATATTGGTAGAATCTGAGTATGTTCAACTTGCGTTTGAGAATAGATTCTTGATAAAAGAATTCAGTGGAATGATTTTGTTATTTGGAGAGCAAAACATAACTGAAACTTTTGTTTGTAGTTGGGAAGCTTTCAAGCATGTAAGTGTATGTAAGTGATGGATTTTTTTAGCACATGAAGTTTTGCTTTTTCCTTGAGATTGGAGTTCCTTTTATAGACTTCAATGAGGTTGATGGCAACTATTTTGACCATTGGAAAGTGTCAATTGTCATATGTCAGATTTGACCAAATACCAGACTTTTTAAACCATGAATGTTCTTGATTTGAACATTATGCGTTTTTTGCTTTTGTGATAGTAATTTTTGATATGTAGCTTCTCATTCTTGACTGTGATGATCCTTTATTTATGCACACAAACATCTTAGAGATATGCCTAATGTATTCAAATTAAGAATGTCTTTTGATTCGTGCAAATCATGTTGTAGAATGATGTAGACGTGTTAGAGATTGATTGTTAATATGTTGGGGAATGATGTTAACATGTTGGAGAATGATGTTCATATTCTTGAGTTTGTTGTTAACATCGTAGAGAATGATGTTCCCATGATGGAGATTTATTGTAGCATGCTGGAGAATATTTATTATTCTGGAGACTCATGTTACCAAGCTGAAGAATGATCATTTGTCACTTTTGCTTTGAGTCGTGCCTTTTAATCTTTGATCTTTTGGAGTGTTTCTTTTGCTTATATGAGATCTGTAGATTCCTAGTGGAAATGCATTCATAATTTGCAGGAGTTTTCCTTGCATTAATAGATGATTTGAACTTGCTTGATGAAAATGAAAAAACGTGAAAAACGTTCTCGATTTTTCAGAATTTGTCAAGAACGTTCTTGGTTCAGTTTTGTTCATTTTTTGTTTTTTCTTAAAACTGAATTTGCTTGAATTTCTTAGTACCTATCTTGGATTATTACACTCAAAAGCACATGTTAAATTAACACATCATTTAGAATTATAATTACAGTCTTTAATTAACCTTTGGTTGTTTACATCAAAACATTAAATTGGGATTTTGCCTCAACACCATAATGTGATTAGTTTTCAATTGCAGATGAAAACTCACTTCTTTGTTTTTTGTAATCTCAAAGATCTGCTTAAATACGTTCTGAAAATTCTCCTAATTTCATTTTGTTTAAATCTCTTACCAAACTTCTGATTATGTTTTTAAAACTCTTCAATGGCAAATTGGATAAAACTTTTGTAATTCAATAAAGCAGAATAAGTTAATAAGTGAGAAGAGTCAATAAGCTAATATTAAAATATAATTGATGATAGGAAGAAGTATTAATTAATCCAATAGAGTTGTTGGTGCAAGATAATGGAAGCATTACCATGCATTTGAACATGTGCAACTAACCAAGCATGGAGAAGTCTATTAAAACTTCAATGATCTATGATGTATGTTCAAATGTGCAGATAATCAATTATAAAAAATGGTTAGTAATAAAACCATTCACTTAATGATGACTCTTCATCATATGCTTGGGAGGCAATTTATTTTGAATTATGGCACCACATTCCTCAATTAAAGCAAATATCACATTGTTGTCAAGTTTTCTTTTGTTTGACAAAATTCCTTTCAAAAATTTAGCATATGACAGCATTTGAGACAGTGCTTCCGTGAATGGAATGTTTATATATAATTTTTTTCAAAAGTTCCACAAACTTCCTAAGTTGCTCCTCAATTTTAGCCTTGGAGAATCTTTGGAAAAATGGTATGGGTGGTTTCTATGGTGCTGAAGGCACATAGGATTTTTCTTTTTCCTTATCTACTCTTTCAATTGATGGTTGGATTCTTTCACTCTCATCCCTAACTTTCACTTCCACATAATTACCATTGGGTTCCTCTAAATGTTTTTCATTACTTAAGGTGTCAACATTTAATTGTCTCTTGGGGTTAGGTTCAGGCTGTCCCGAGAATAGACCAGGAGATCTAGAGGATGATTTATGTTTCCAACATTTTATTGTTTGTGGCCATAGAATCTACCTTAGATACTAACTGTCTAAGTGCTTTATTCATTGACTGGTTTTGATTTTTAAACTTCTCATTTTGTTTGGTTTGAGTCAACACAAAATTTTCCAACAAATTTTCTAAGCTAGACTTTTGGGGGTTGTTGAAAGACCTTGGTCCTTGGAAACCGAGAGATCTAACCATTTGTTGGGGGACGGGTTAAGGGGAAGATTTTTGTAGGAAAAATTTGGTTGATTCCTTCACCCTTGATTATAAGTATTTGAAAAAGGATCCCTTTTTTGTGGATTGTTAAGATGATTAAGTTGCTCATTACCCACCCCACCATTAATAGACATTCCAACTTGGCATTCAACATCCACATGACCAATAATACTACAAATTTCACAAGGAGAAACATTTGGTGTGACATCATTTACATTCATTTTTTAAACTTTTTGAAACAATGCATCTACCTTAAAAGCAATATATTATGATGCATCAACTTCATATATGCCTCATTTCTTCTGAGGAAATCAATCACTTGACCATTGGTAGGCCATGTCTTCAATTAGAGCATAGGCTTCTTCTATGTTCTTGGTCATCAATGCTCATCCTGCAACAACATCTATTATCATTCTGGTAGTGTATGAGAGTCTATTGTCGAATGTATGGACAATTAGCCATCTCTCCAGCCCATGATGAGAACACAATCTCATCATCTCTTTGAAGCGCTCCCAAGCTTCATAGAGCGATTCTCCTTCCTTTTGAGGAAACTTTGTGATTTGATTTCTCAATTGTGCAGTTTTGCTTAGTGGAAAATATCTAGCAAGGAATGCTTGCTTTAATTGATCCCATGTGGTAATGGATTCAGAAGGAAATGAATGTAGCCAAATGAAAAAGGAAAAAGTCTTAGTCTAATGGCGTCACTAATCACTCCATTCATTTTCAAAGTATCACAATACTCTAAAAAAATAGACAAATGGAGGTTTGGGTCAATCGTTAGAGTACCAGAGAATTGGTTATATTGTACCATAGATAGCAACAAAGGTTTTAATTCAAAATTGTTAGCCTCTATCGTTAGACGCGCAATACTCGAATGTGGTGGTACCGTAGTATTAGGATAGGCATATTATTTCAAGGTTCTATTTCAGCCATTTTTAAATATTTTTCTTGTTCATAAATGTTTTTCTCTCTTCTTTTCCTACTGAAAATTCTTTCTATTTCATGTATTGTTTCAGCAAAATTCCCAAGATTTCGGATCCTTCGCATGCAAAGAAAGAACAATAAGTGTGTATATATATATATATATATATATATATATATATATATATATATATATATATATATATGTATATAAATGAAATATTTTAGTCTATTCAGTATTGAAAAAGAGAATTAATATCAAAAACAAAATAAAATCATCGTTCCTACAAGGACTTTATTATGAGTACTAATGTCTCTTTACTATGATAATTAGCTAAAACAGTAAATGTTGATAATGAATTTTGGTTTAAAATTCACAATAAAAATATAGCATTGGGATTGTAGTTTTTACAATGATGGATACAACAAAATTAACCTTCTATGAGTTATGGGTGTTAAACTCATAAAAATAGTTGTAACGAATGCTTTCTTTCAAAGAACAAAAGTGTATTTTAAATTAATAACCAACCTATTTTCATGATTGATGTATTAGCAAAATCCTTTAAGAGAAGATGTCTTTCATGATTTCAAAAGAACCAAAATCTATTTTCATGATTTGATTCTCTTATCCAATCTTAGGGGTCAAATATCAAATCTACCTTTTCGATATACTATTTGATATCTAAGTATGAATATGATTCTTATTAAAATTGGATTAAAAGGTCAACACTTATGACAAAAAGAAATAGAAATTGTTAGAGATCCAACATTGGAAATCCTACAATCGAAAGACAAGGAAGATCTACTCACATATGATCATAGTAGAATCAAATAGAAAACTGAATATTATTGAAACTAGAAAATAAAATAACAGAATAAAAATAAAAAGCTGATAATTATTAAAACTAGAAAATTTCTAAGAGAAATACAAGAACAAAAGAAAGAGTAGTAAGAGATTTCGAGTAGGAATGATGTCCCTAAAACTGAGTATTTTGGTCATTTTTATAGTCTTAGGTGCCTTCAAGAGCTTTAATTACAAGAAACCATCAGAATTTCAAAGGAGGAAAACGATTCAGCAGAAAATGAGAAATTTATGGCCATAATCGCCATTACTACTAAGCAGTAATAGGTGCAGCAACAAAAGATGAACATATTATGGCCATAATGATCATTACTGCCAGATAGTCGTCCTTGCTGACTTGAATTGTCAAATTCTTTTTTTTAATTTTTTCGTTCATTCATTATGGTTGTAATGACTATTATGGTCAGACAGTAATACTTGTTGGAACTTGAGTGTCTTTCATTTTCTTGATCATGATGTACTATGACTGCACCACTTCACTTCAAGGCTCTTTTGCTCCAAAAATTATCACTTATTCCTTCACTTCTCCTTGAAATCAAAACAAAACAAAAACGTAGTAAAATAGAACTAAATTCGAATTAAAAACATCAAATTAACATTTCAAATAAAACTATAAAAATAGATAAATTCTAGCTTATCAACGACCCTTTCAAACACCGTTGGAGCAGTTTTATCAAGAATCACTCATGAATCCTTATTGTAATTCTTTTGTAATCCATATCTTTTGTATCTCTCCCATGAGTAACTAAACCCTGTTTGTTAGGGATGAGTGAAACAAGTAGAAACCTTAATTTTGCTGATTTGATTTCTAGTTATATGAATGAGTTTATTGAATTATTTTTCTCATCTTTGTGTTTAATGCTTTTTATTGCTTGATCAACATTAAAATGTTCTGCAATTCGTATTTTGAAATAGAAGTGGACTTTACGAATACTTGAGATGAGAATTTCATGATAATGTAGTCTAGGGATAGATGCAGGTTATGAAACCAATTAAACTTGTTGCAAAAGAAGCAATTTAAAAAAAGAATTAGTGTACTGTAAAGCTTAATTCTAATCTTAAATCCACTAATGAATTAGGAGATACTTTGGAATTAAAGATTTTGTCACTAATATATTAGGGCAAGAATAATAAAGAGAATTCGGTAATAATTAAATAAATAAATTTAGTAACTAGGATCAAAATTAAAAACCAAGGTTGGATTCAAAGTAAAACTCATCCATGACATTTTTCTTATAATAAAATAATTAATTTCATTATAGTTGTTAGTTTTAAATATTATTTCAATCAATTCGAAAAAAATTTGTTTAATTTTAGTAATTATATATAATTCAATAGTAAAACACAATCATTGAGTTCGACACTAGGTACTACCGTTTTAATTATTACTTGCAACAATTCAGTATACTTACCAAAATGCTATCACTTACCAACACAAATTTTGAAGGTTGAATATTGACAAGTTGAAATCCTTCGTCAGTACAAAGGTTGGAGGATAAACACAAGCACCCTGGTTAAAATCAAGTTAAAATCCAATTATGCTTCAAATGGGTAGATCAATCATAATCAATCATCTAATCTTCATCCTCTTGGAAAAAGCAACATGAGTATAATATTGGAGTAAGCTGGAAGTTCATTCTTCTGATGGGTCAAAAATCTCCATTTGATACGATCCATAGATGGTATATGTGCAATAATTATGAATCAAGATTATCTTTGAAGAAGCTTGAACTGCAAGCAAAGGAC
>NC_021166.2:20268373-20281848 GCF_000331145.2 Cicer arietinum
GGAAGATCAACTTTTGATTCCTTCACTAGAGAAGTATGTAAGCCATAACTTTTAATATCTCCTCATCTGATCAAAATCATGGACATATCAACACCTCAAAAGATTTATATTTTCTCTAGAAGAAGATCGTTGCCTCTGGTATATAGCGTGTTTGAATCATCATCTAAGACTCATATCTACAAAACCAAAGCACACGGGAAAAGGACAACATATGTTAATTCTAAAGAAAGAGAGACTAAAACCAAGCTAATTTTGTATCTTGTTATAAGATTATCCGAAGACAAACTCTACAAAGACACGAATAAGAACATGCTTGCTAAATCATCCTTAGTTTTCATCAAGTCAGGTGCTCTACAATATATTTCACTATTTGTCTATTACTATACTTGTTTGTTTTGTCTCATATGTTTCTGCTTACATATCATATCCTCTGTCTTGCTACGTGTTGTCTTGTCCTTGATCTTATCGCATGTGTTCTTCTTGGGAATTGTTCTTAGTTTACCTTCGTTAAAGCCTAAGTTTTGACATCTTTCTTTTCCTTGTCAATTTAAACTTCTCTTCCCTGTAGTGTTTTTCGAAACCCCTATTTTCTCATCACCCAAAATCCTTTTACATCTAAAAGTTTTAAACAACTTGAACTCTAGAAAAAACCATTTATATCTTTCGACCTTTATTAAGCCTTCATTTTCCTAAATGATCCCCATATCACTCTTCCATTTTCTCCACGCTATCATCATTACTTTTTCGTTTTTTCAAAACGATTTCTTTTCCTATCATGAAAAATATGGCTATTTATACCTCAATTGTTTTTCAATTTCCTTATTTTTTGTTTTAACTCACGTCTCAAACTTCCTATGTTGTTTTGAAACCTTTTCAAACTCTTATGCAATGAATGATGATTTTTCTTCTGGTAGGAAAAGGAACTCACCTTCATCTCATGAGAAAAGGAAATCCAACCATCTGAAGTTTCCTCGATGGTGATTGACATTCTCCTCGAACAACTTAAAGTTCAGATAGCTCTGCAAGATCACCAAAAGTTGGATCTTCTAAGCTGTCAAATGGAGGATGTAGTTGGGGTCTTGAGGAGTGTCTTTAGATGTCTTTAGATCATCTGTCTAAGATTAGGTTCTCTTAAGTTTATTTATTTTCTTTCTTAGCCTTATTTGTAATCATCGTTCTCATCTCAATGAAATGTTACCTTTCTTTATTTTGTTTTCTCCTTTTATTATTTTTTATCTGTTTTTTCTAAGCAGTTAACTCAAGTTAAATATTTGAATGTTGTGTGATGGTCTTGAGTCTACTATGTTTGTTTGTGTATTTTGGTGCGTTTCTGTTTTCTTATCTCAATATTTTTTAATTTCACCCCTTCTGATAATAACAAAGGGGAAGAAAAATAAAAAAAAAAAATCTAGTAATGAAAAAGCTAGTACTACAATTAATTGTGTGTTTGCGTCTGATTGCATTATCGTATGATAGCTTTGCATATGATTCTTGAATCATCTATATTAAGCTTTGCATATGCATATGAGTCTCATTTGCACTGCATCATATGTGAGTGTCATTTGAATATCATTTGCAAATTTCATTATTATGATAGTTGCTTGCAATTCAACCTTGTTTTCAAAAGCTTAATATCCTATAAGAACATGGATTGTTCCATTAGGCTTAACATGCTAAGAAAAGCAATAATCCAAAGGCTTTACATCTTGAGGAATTGTGAATTGTTAATCAATAGACTTCATAAGAATCCAAAGGCTTAACATCCCAGAATCTATAAATTCAATTGAAAAGAATTGTCAAAATTATGTTAAAGTTGTATATGTTTGCTTATCTTTATGTTTTTTCTGCTATTTTGATTTCAACTTTTAATTTTACCCATATGTGTAACAAAAATGTAAAATAACTTAATGAGTTTGAAATTCTAAGAAATCGTGTTATCACATTCAGTGGGAGTCCCAAAATATTGATTCAAAACAATTTTTAAATAAGTTCAAAGGATTATTAAGTTAAACAATTTTTGAGTACTACATTCAGGGGAGCATAGTTTTAAACTTTATTTTGTGAAGAAAAACTATTCATTAATTGTATAGTTGTTTGTCATCGTCAAAATGAGGAGATTATTAGTAAAAAAGTGATTTTTAGTTACAATCCTCTTAATGATAACCAAACAAACAAATAAGAACCATTATCCCTTAACTATATTTGCTAAGTGTGCAGATTAAGTTTGAAGACAAAATTTTATATTATAGAGTATCTATTTTAAGTTAGAGATAATAATCTAAGTGTTTTTAACACAAATAATATTATCACCTAATAATCAAGTAATTATGTTATCTAATAAAGTAGGTCATAATATAACAATAAAAAGTGTTACAACAAGCGTGTAATGATCCACAGTCCAAATCAAAGCGTTATAGACAAAGGAAATATAGATCAATAATCGATCTTCTGATCACAAAGGAAAATAACGCTACAATTATAATCTGCCTATGGTTCAAGTTAACTAAGAGACAAAAATGTAATAAATATTCTGACTTAAGATCAAAGAAGAAAGCTTTGAATGAAGCCTCTGTTAGAGTCAACATACTAATTTAAAGTCAACCTTGTAAAGTCAAACAATTGAGCCCAGAAATTTGAATAAGTCAACATCTTTGCATCCTCTAATGACTAGAAAAGATAAACAAATAGATCACCACATTGCTCAAAAGAATCTGTAAAATTTGTGTTTGACTCTGTTAAACATGCTATTAATGTGCCTCTATCGAATATGATATTACAAGCGCACTCTGATAATTTTGCATATGATAATTTTGCTAAACTAGTTGACCATTTGGTCAATGCTTCAAGTCAAAACTCAAATAAAATCAACACTATAATAAAAAATCAATTTTCTTAAGTCAATCATTTGAACCTAGAACCATGAAGAAGATAACTTCCTCTGCTCATCAAACATGGACTTTTCCTTTGACTAAAGAAACTCATGACATCATCTGAAATTGTCACCCTATGAAGATATATATGGACATGTCTTAAAGGTTGATTTTCCTTAAATGTTGATTCAAGATCTCCAACGATAATATTCCCAACGAATACATTCCTTAATATTTAAGTAGAAATCGATCAATGTAAAAATGACGACCGAAAATGAAAAAGGCAACGTTCTAAGAAGATTTTGTAAAAGCTTAGAACACATCAAAAGAAAAGAATGAATGAAAATTTTTCTTAAAAGAGAGTTATTAGAATTGATGTAAATCAATCAAGTTTATTTGATACACTTGAATTGATATAAGATTTGGAATGTAATATTCTCTCAATAAGAGTTAGAATCCTAAAAACAAACTTTGGGTTAATTTAGACATAAATTGGAACTAATGTAAATGAGTCTGATAGTGGCAAAAGCTCTTTCATTTATAAGAAGTGCCTGAAGAGTTTTAAAGATACTATGTACCTCAACGGAAGCTTGCCAAAAGTTGAGATGAATGTTAACGGTAACAGTCTAGAGAGACATAAGAAAAATACTAAAAATTTGAAGAGGCCAAATAAATAATACTTGTATGTTATTTTCAAATAATAAATTAAATCATCGACCATACTGAGACAAAATCTCCTTATTAAAAAAGGACCAGATGTAAGAACCCTTATTACAATTTAATATAAAAAGCAGACTAAATGTAGCCACATTTATTACCAATATACCTAATTGGCCTGATCTTGACCCTTTACACCTTGCACTAGATTTACAAATTGAGCCTTCACGACATTGAGACAGACCTTCCTAAACTCCCTATTACCATATCATTTACACCTTATACACGCTCATAAGTAGGGATGGGAATAAGCTAGGTCGTCCTTTAGGGACCTATGGCCTGGCCTACTTATGGTCTGGTCGGGCCTATTTAATAAAAAGGCTAGGCTCATGCTGTTTTTAAAGCCTATTTATTTAAATAGGTCAGGCTCAGGCTTATAAAAAAGCATATTAGGCTTGACAGACCGACCTATATATATTTTATTATTTATTACTATTATTTATTATTGTTATTATTATTATTATTATTATTATTATTATTATTATATTAATAATATTATTTTCTATTTTAAATTATATCAATTAGACAATCACTCAGTGAATATTCCATATTTAGTAATTGTTCCATATTCGGTAGCGATTTCATATTTGGTTGTCATTCTATATTCGGTAGCCGTTCAATTAGTCAATCAGTCAGCAGTCGTTCCATATTTGTTTAAGAGGTAATAATGAGTGTGTTTGTTTCCGAAAAAAGAAAAATCTATTATTTGATACAAAAAATTATTTTTTAGGATTTTAAAGGATGTTTGTTTCATATTTTTTAAAAATTATTTTAAGTAGGCTTCCAGTCAGACCAGACTTTTAAAAAGGCTAGGCCAAGCCAGAAAAAAAGCCTAGAGAATTGGATTTTGTACCCCCCATTTAAACTTATACCCTCCCAATTTGTTAAAAATCCAATTTTATCCTTAAAAAATTCATTCACGTGATCAGTTAAAAAAAATTACTCTAAAATCTGAACCTTGTTGAAATTTCCGGTAAGTCACATTTTGCAACAAAATTTCCGGTAGTTATAATTATTATCGGAAATTTGGTCAATGAAATTTCCGGTAGTTGTATTTTCAATACCGGAAATTTCAAATTTCCAGAAGCTACCGGAAATTTCAAAAATTTTAAAAAATCCGGTAGTCATTTTTTGTTCACCGGAAATTTGGTTTTTTGAAATTTCCGGTAGTTAATCCGGAAATTTCAAAAATCCGGTACTTAATTTTTTTTTTTTTGAATATGTTTTTAATTTGTTTGTTTGTTATTTTATTTTAATTTTTTTTTAACTAGGGATGGAAAACACACAACCAGTATTTATAGATTTAACTGAAGCATTTATAACTGATCAAATTTTTTAGTCACGAGAAGCTGTCATATCATGGGCAAGAGAGATAGGTCGACAAAATCGAGTAGCAGTTATCATTACTCGATCAGACTTAGAGACTGGAAAGAGAGGAAGAAAGTCAAAATTAATTCTTGGTTGTGATAGAGGTGGACAATATAAGTCAAATAAAAATGACACAGGTACTTCAACTAAAAAGTGTGGATGTCCGTTTAAACTTAAATCGAGACCACTGAAAAATGATGAAGGATGGATTATTAGTTTAATCTGTGGACTTCACAACCATGAGTTAGTAGCTACTTTTGAGAATAATGCATTTATGGGACGCTTAACAGAAGAAGATAAGAAACATGTTGACGAGTTGACAAAGTATCACGTTGCACCGAGACATATCTTGTCATCTTTGAGAGATCGAGATACGGAGAATGTGACTAGTATCTATCAAATTTACAAGCGACGAAGTACATACAGGAAGAATTTGATGGGACCTAGAACTGATATGCAACATTTGTTGAAGTTACTTGAAGCTGAGAAATATACTTGTTGGAGTAGGACTCATGAGGACTCCAACGTTGTGAGGGATATGTTTTGGACGCACACAGATTCCATAACTTTGCTTAACATGTTCCCTCTTGTATTGATCATGGATAGCACCTACAAAACCAACAAGTATAGGTTACCGTTGTTTGAAATTTTTGGTGTAACTTCAACTGGGTTGACATTTAATGTTGCATTTCCTTATATGGATTCTGAACGTCAAGACAACTTTTGGTGGGCATTGGAGAAGTTAAAAGAGTTGTTTTTTTCAAACACGTCATTTCCTCAAGTGATTGTGACTGACAGAGAACTTGCTTTAATGAATGCAATTAAAGTTGTATTTCCATCTTCAACAAATTTACTTTGCCAACTTCATATTAACAAAAATGTTGGAGCCAAATGCAAACAATATATATTAAAGAAAGACATGCAAGAACCCATTCTTGAGTTGTGGAGGAAAATTGTTTATTGTTCTGAAGAGAAGGAGTACGAGGAACTTTTGCAAGTATTTGAGCAAGCATGTGTCGATAATATTATTTTCTTTGACTACGTCAGAGACACATGGTTGAATCCTCATGAGGAAAGATTTGTTGAAGCATGGACCAATCGAGTATTGGATCTAGGAAATACTACGACTAATAGGTATGTCATTAAAATTTCACATTTTGTATTTTATTTTATGCATGATATATGATTAAAACTTCACATTTTGTATTTTTTTTGTTTAAATATTAGGGTTGAGTCTGGTCATTGGTCATTGAAGAGATTTTTGGAACACAGTAAAGGAGATTTTTGTAAGGCATGGAATGGTATGAATGACATGTTGAAGTTTCAAATTATTAAGATCAAAGGTTCATTTGAGATAAGTAAAGGTCGCAAAGAGCATATACACAACAATCCATTCTTTGAGAAATTGACTTGGGTGGTATCCAAGAAAGCCTTAGGTGATATTGTTGAAGAATACAAGAGAGTCAGTTATGTCGGTAACGATAAAGATGTGTGTTGTTGTATACTTAGAAAGACTCATGGATTACCTTGTGCATGTGAGTTAGCACGATACAAGATAAAAAGTGTTCCAATCCCATTAGATGTTGTTCATATACATTGGAGGAAATTAACCTTGAATAGTGATCAAGAGAATGAACAGTTGACAAATTATTCAGAGTTGGACATTACATCGGAGATGGATATAATTTGGAAAAAATGGAAAACACTTAATATTGCTGGAAGAAGGGCTTTAAAGAGCAAGTTGCGTGAAATAGCATATCCGGAGACAACATCAATGTGTGCACCAGTGGATAAAATCAAAACAAAAGGTGGTGTTAAGAAAAAAGGCAATAAGCCGAAGGGATATGACGTATATCGCGACCCATCATACTTTGAGCATGTTGATACTCAAGTCTCCCAGCAGGTATCCAAACAAGTCTCCCATCAGGTTAAAAAATATTTCCACGAGTTTCCTTCTTTAATTCATCCATATATTGAAGACATAGTTAATGTTAAAGCAGATGGAAACTGTGGATATCGTGCTATTGCTGCTTTACTTGGTTATGGTGAAGAATACTGGAGCATTATACGTTGGCAATTGTATACAGAGATTAAGTCCAAACCTAATTTATATGCTGCATTATTCAAGGAACGTTTGCAAGAAGTGACAGTGTCTTTACCTGTAACTGAGTTGGAAAACCAAGCTAACGAGAAGTGGATGACCATTCCTGATATGGGTTACGTGATAGCAACAAAATATGATCTCGTTCTTGTTACATTAGCAAAAACTTTTTGTTTGACCTTTTTCCCATTGAGGCATGCACATAATGGAGATTTGTCACGTGATCGTGTTATCAGCATTGGTTTTGTTAACGAAAATCATTGGGTTCAAGTTAAATTGAAATCTGCATGGCATTGGAAGAAGCATCGTAGCGATGAGTCTACATCATGGGCTATCGCTTATGCAGGACGTCTACAACATTGGGGTTCTTTAGATTTAGAAAATAATTCAGATTATATGTCTTTGGCAGATGATTGACACTTTTGAGTTGTATGTTGTTTTAAATGATATGATTGACACTTTAAATGTTGTTTTAAATTTAGATGCTTGCCACTTTTAATTTGTATGTTGCTTTAAATGATAAGATTGTCACTTTAAATGTTGTTTGGAATTTAGTCGCTAATAATAACTCTGAATAATAAATAAGTCGCTAATAATAACTCTGAATAATAAATAAGTGGCTAATAATAACTCAGAATAATAAATAGGTCCTAATAATAACTCAGAATAATAAATAAATCGCTAATAATAACTCAGAATAATAAATAAGTCGCTAATAATAACTATGAATAATAAATCGCTAATAATAAATAAGTCTGAATAAGTCACTAATAATAACTCAGTGTCAATCATCTAATAAATAAATAAATCGCTAATAAATAAGTCTGAATAAGTCGCTAATACAATAAGTCTGAATAACAAATAACCCGCGAATAATAAAATAAATCTGAATAATACAACTATGATACTATTGATAATCTCCTCCTCTAGAAATATATAAAGCTCTCTCCAATAAGACGCGTATCTCATCTTCAGGACCACCCATATGCAAATCTAAACTCTGCTGTATAAGACCACCAACTGCGTGACACCGTGTACAACTAGTATCCGGACCAGCATCATGACTAGGACCAGCATCATGACTATGACCAGCATTAGGACCAGGACCAGGACCAGCATCAGCATCATAACTAGGACCAGCATATGCAACAACATAAGGGATCATCCGAGGATGAGATATCCTATAATACCACTGGATGTATCCCTCAACACACTCATGTGGATATGCAGCTGGATGCAATCTAGCTCGAAGTGATCGTACAGAATTCCGGTACATACTCCATTCAACGTCGACATCACGTGCAACAAGCATCGGTGGTGTAGGAGGAATGTGTTGAGTATACCCAAACTGCCGTATGCACCTCTCAGGTAAATACGGAACCATCGTGAAACACCAACGAATGTATCCTGTAAATAATGACACAGACTGAAATCGTGTCACAGCGTTCTGATCGTAATCTGGTGCCCAGATAATATCCGTATCCCTCAAAGCATCCAACTTTGCCCTGTAATATGCCACATTCCCAGATGTTTGTTTTGCCGTCCAACGAAACATCCGTGGCATCGAGGAAATATGCTCATCCATACCCCGTTTACAAATATCGGGGAAATGTTCATAAATCCAAGTCTGTAAATAATTGAAATGTAGTAAAATTATTAAGGTGATGAAATAATTAAAAAAATAATGATAAGTATAATAAATATAATAGTACCTGAAATAAAGACAAATATCCTCCAATCTGTTTGGTTGCAGGCAATGTACTGTCTCTAAGATAGTCATATAGCACAACAAGTGCAGCCGGTCCCCATGCCCATTTACCACAACTATCAAGATCTTGAAACAGAAAGAGATATTTTGCAGATACAAGTGTAAAACTTTTATCCGCAAGAATGGTACATCCTACCAAATGAAGTAGATATGCCCTAGCTGCACAGTCATATCTTCGTTCATGAAGTTTCTTAAAAAATACCTCTTTCAACCACTCAAAACTATACGAGGCCCCTATATTGGTCCTAGTCTCAGTGACAACTTCATCATATGTAACCCTCAACAACTCAACAGCAGCAGCAATTGCCAAATCTTCATTGACATTTGCGGGAGGTGTGAAAAACTCTCCAGTACACGGGATGCTCAAAAGACCCCTGACGTCGTCAAGAGTAATAGTCATTTCACCGAATGGCAGGTGAAATGAACTAGTCTCTGCGTGCCATCTCTCAGCAAAAGCAGATATCATATTACCGTCAATCATATGCAAACTACATCTTCTTAGAGGACGTAATCCAGATATATTAATCCGATGATCTATTTGAGCAGGTAAATGATATCTAATATCAATAAATTTGTCTTGCTTTTTGCCATTCGAAACAACTTTCAAGGCACGTCTTTCCTGTTTAATTAAAAATAACACAATTAAAAATATATTATAATCTTATACTACAAATAAATTATAATGTGTAATAAAATAACCTATACTACAAATATATTATAATATGTAATAAAATAAATTATTTACTAACCTGTTCATTCCACACATGAATTGCAATATGATGCTCATAATCTGTAAGGACAGAAAGATCATAAGGACCTCCAGGAAACATGGGTTCATCAGGCTGGTGCTGCTGACCATGTTCATCATCAAACTGTTGCTGCTGCTGGTCATATTCATCATAAAACACATGATCGTGCTGGGGTTGCTCATCCTGGGGCTGCTCATCCTGTTCTGCATCAAACATAAGATTTTGCTGGGGATGCTCATCCTGGGGCTGCTCGTCCTGGGGCGCCTGCCTTTCCTCATTTCTCTTTCTCCTTTTTTCAACAGCAGCTCTCCTATTTGATTGTGTAGGAGGCCGAACTCGCGAATAATCACCACCGTCAGATTTTCCTCCTCTGGTCCTCACTAACAAAATTCAATAAACAAAAATAAAAAAAAAAAATAAAAAATTACACAGTGTACCGGAAATTTCAAAAAGGATTGAAATTTCCGGTAGTTCAAAATACATATCGGAAATTTCAAAAACGAAATTTCCGGGAATTTAGAACTACCGGATTTTTCAAATTTCCGGTTTGCCTCCCGGAAATTTCGTTTTTGAAATTTCCGGTATGTATTTTGAACTACCGGAAATTTCAATCCTCTTGAAATTTCCGGTAAAAACTTTTTTTTTCCGAAAACTTACTTTTCCAGATTTTTCAAGTGTGGGGTTAAAGTGTTTCATTTTTTTTTCTTATTTTGACTTTTACTGTTTTTTTTAGGGTTATTTTGGGTATTTTACTTAAAAAATATTAAGTTAGGGGGGTACAATAGCCAATTCTCAAAAGCCTATGATAGGTCGTAAGTCAGACTTAGACCTAAAAAATAAATCGTAGGCCATCAGGCCTTTCAAATTCTGGTCTGACCTGACCTATTCCCACCCCTACTCATAAGTCCTCCCTTGTTCGTACACACATTACCATTACCCATTTTGATCTTTTGCCTAGACACTTCTCAAAACCCACTCAATTATCCATTTACATGACTAGCACATAAATCTCACCACTCTCACCACATATCTTATCCCACCTACCTTTCTTATGAACCAAGGCCTTATGTAGAGGCTTGTCAAAATGAGGTGTTTTTCATATGTATTTACAACAAATTTCTTAATTTAGAAATAAGTTGATCCAATTAAATTAAACCTATTTGATCCAATTAAATGGGGATTTTAAACTTGGCCTTTAAACACACACACACACACACACATATATATATATATATAAATAAACGGAGAAGATTTAATTAAGGTGTTAAAATGACAACATGTTAAAAGAATACAAAAAGAAATTGTAAATAGAAACTCAAGACGTTTAGATTATAACTATATCCCAGTTGCCTCCAAAATAATCATTTGGACCAAACCGCCTATCTATGAGTCATACTAAACAATCTATATATTGGCAAATATCAAATTCCTATGAAGATTTACTGCATGATGCTCACATCTTGGCAACTAGCTAGGACTACAACTCTTACTTAACACTTAGAAACATGTAACAAGTTCAAGCAATGCTTGAACTTGTCACTGGTGACTAGCTTGATCAACATGTCAACTGCATTCTTTGAAGTATAAACTTTTTCAAGCAAATGACACTTTGACTATTACAATGCTATCGAACTTCACCTTCCTCAAACCCTAATTCTTTCACTAATCTTGTAAGCCATAAAGCCTATTTGGGAGCCTCAGCTACAACCATGTACTTTGCTTAAGTTGTAGACATAGCCACAATGGATTCAACAGATGACTTCCAACAACTAGATCCTCATGCAAGGGTAAAGACATATCATATTATAGACCTTTTATCATCTATATAATCAAAATAAACATTTCCTACAATTGAATGATCAACTTGTGCCATTGCTAAACATCTCAATGTTGCTTAACTAACAACTTGTGCCAAATCTGGTCTAGTGCAATTCATAACATACATTAAAAAACCAACAACATTGGCATACAGAACCTTTGACATATACTCAACTTATACATCTGTCTTTGGACGTTGATCCAATGGCAGGTTAAAATCATTCATCAATGGAATACTCACAGCCTTCGAATTGCTAATATCAAATATGTCTAATACCTTTTCAACATAGTTTTTCTAAGAGAGCCATAATTTACTAGCACTATTATCCCTATGAATATCCATACCAATAATCATTTTAGCTACATCAAGTCTTTCATGTCAAACTCATTTCCCATCATGATTTTTAGTTCATTTACATCATGTAAATGATTGGCAACAATCAACATACAGTAACAGAAAAATAAAAGAGTCATTATCAAGGATCCTAACATAAACACAACAATCACACTTATGTCTTATGCCGCCAATCTGAAGCATGTATGAATCAAAATGTTTGTGTCATTACATTGGAGACTAATTTAGACTATACAAAGACCTTTTCAATTAACAAACCAGTCTGCCTTATTTAGTATCACAAAAACACTGTGACTGCATGATGACTCTTCATCATATGCATATTTTTCAATGTTTTTAGTCTTATTTATCTTTAATCATTAGTTAATTTAACGAGTTATTTGATATATTTTGTTGATTTTAGTTCTTTGATTTAATGAAATACTTATGTTCTTATTTCCTTGATTAAGTAGAGATTTTTCATAGTTTTGCGTTGTTTCTTTGTTTTAGTGCAGTGCTGAATTTTGGTGAGAAATCAATATGACATATGTGGAGTATTTTAGCCACATTTGGAGTTGTAGATGTCCAATTGGAGTCAAACCAAGTGCAAATAAAAGCTAAGATCCATAGCTACAACGTTCCTGATGACACTAGAATCAAATTCAGATACGAAAGAGAAGAAAAATACAGTATATGTCAGACAGTAGATGTTGTGCGCCTGAAGCGCAAAAACCTGCGCCTGGGGCGCATTTCGGCCTTCCTGACTCTGTGCACTTGCGTCTAAAGCGCAAATTCCGCACCAAGGGCGCGTGGCACGCGGTTGAATGTATAAAAACGCGTTTTTATCACTTTTTAGGTATCTTTTTTACTACTGGGAAATTGGGAGAATTGAGCCCTAGCAGAGAAGCTCAAAGACAGTCGTTTCTAATACCATTGAAGCAGTTTTATCAAGAATCATTCATGAATCTTTCTTGTAATTCTTCTCTAATCTCTATCTTTAATATCTTTGTTATGAGTAACTAAATCCTATTTGTTAGGGATGAGTGTAACAAGATGAAACCCTTATTTTTCTTATTTGATTTCAAGTTATATGAATGAGTTTATTGAATTATTTTTTTCATCTCTATGCTTAATGCTTTTTATTGCTTGATCAACTTTAAAATGTTGGACTTTATAAATGCTTGAGATGAGATATTCATGATATTATGGTCTAGGGATAGATGCGGGTCATGAAACCAATTTAATTAGTTGCAAATGCAGTAGTTTAAAAATAGAATTAATGTACAATAAGGCTTAATTCTAATCTTAAATCCACTAAGGAATTAGGGGTTACTTTGGAATTAAAGGTTATGTCACTAAGACATTAGTGCAAGCAATAGATTTTAGAATTAAACGTTACTTTGAGAATTGAGTTTGATTTGATTTGAAAAAATGAGTTTTAGTTTGCTCTTAACTGTATCAAATCTGAAATTAATTGTTGCTTAAGACAAGTAATAGATCGGCTCCAAGTATATTTGCTCATTAACATTACCGTGAAGAAATGTTGCCTTCACATCCATTTGCTCTATTATAATGAAAGGCTAAAACAATATTATAATGGATTTTGAATACTCTTTGCATTTGTAATAAATAATACTTTTTTTGCGTCAAAAAATTTAATCATATACTTTTTCTTATATAAAAAATAAATATAGCCATGTATATTCAGGGTCATTATTTAATCCCAGCGCAAGTAGCCAACTACCACTCT
>NC_021166.2:20281878-20323062 GCF_000331145.2 Cicer arietinum
CACTCTCCTAATATTTTTTTCTGAACAGAAAAAAAAAATCTGAAGTTAGCTAGGTGCCTATCTTCATGGCTCGTGCTACATTGCTATATTAGCATAGAATTTAATTCGCTGGGAAAAGGGTGAAGGGTACATTAGTTGGAATAGAATCAAGAGTTACTTATATTCCATGAATAATAAATATGTGGTCCTTGGTGATTTGTGATTGACTTAGGAATATAGAAGAAATGCTGAAATTTCTTTTTTAACATTCACTTTCAATGAAAAAGCTAATCAATAGTCATAACCTTGCGTCCAAGTGAAGGATTGAAGAAATTTTTTTATTGAAATCTATCCACATGTATAGAGCGGAAATACGTTGGACAATGTTTATACCTACGGCTTAGTCTACTTATTTTTAAGGTAGGTTATATTTTTTTTTTTAATCATATTTTTAAGATGCAACGTTTGATTCATAGTAATTGAGTGTTACAATCGAGGAAGTCCTCCTTTATTGTGATAAACTGCGAAGTCTATGTGCTTCATTAACTTTTAAATATAAAATTTTATACTTTTTTGTTATCCTTTATTTATATAAAAAAAAAACCGTAGTTATTTATTAACAATATAAAATATTTTAATAATAAAATTTTTATCTTTTTTAAATTTTTTATAATCTAATTTATATGAATAAATAAGATTTTCCCCAATTTTAGCTTCTGTGACTCAAGAGAATTCCAACATAAGAACTCCCTTTTATAGGCAGGGACAGATCTTTTAAGAGGTGGGGGTCATGGCCCTCCAAACTTTCGATTTTTAGTAAGTTTATGTAGACTTTGTAAATATTGTAGATTCGAGTCCGGTAAGTTAGAGTCAAAATATAAGTGAACTAATAATTTTAACATTTATTAATTAAATTAAGCTTTACATATATACTTAACTTTTTTCTTTTACTATAATGAGATTTTAGATATATAAATATATAGGGAAAGTTGTAGGGATAATTTGTCTAAAAAAAAATCAAATTTAAACTCCGCCACTAAAGTTATAGGGAAAGTTGTTTTCACTTGATCAACTCTACATTAATTGATTATTCTATTATTATATTAATTTTTTAAAAAAAATCTTAATAAATATGATATACAAAATAAAATGTAATTGAATAAATGTGTAAACTATTTTAAAAAGCATGGTATATGTATGATTGTTGATTTTTTTTTTAAGAAGTTGGTACATAATGCATGATGATGCAGTAGTTATTTCACGAGGTGTCAAATATGGAATTCTAAAATGATCTTATTATTTAATTATTTAGTTTTTGGTCATTGTTACAACAACGATACTTATATATCCTAATTTTATATTTAATTTTTTTTATCTCTGTTTTTATATTAATTTCTTTTATATTATCTCTCAAAATATATCTATTATATATATATAAAAAAAAATCAAAATTATGCGGAAAAATGAATTGGTACATAACAATATTATTTCCATCAAACATTTTTTTTCAAATTTATAAAAACAAAATGAATTGGTATTACAACACACAAATCAGGATGACAGAATCGCCAATTAGAGAAAGCGGTTATAACGTCAATTTTAATATATCAATAAACTATTTTGTATAAACTTTTGTTTTTTCTCTTTCAATTAATTATGTTTTCCATTATTCATCGTGTTTTCTAAGTCATCAAAGATTTTTTTTATAGTTTAACTTTTATGTATAGTTATTATAAAAATAAAAGTATATTAAATAATATAATAAACTTAAATATTTTTAATAATTTTATGATTGTAATATATTAATTGAGTAAATGATCTTTACATTAATTATACATAAATTAAATATTTATTTATAAATAAAAATTAACAATAAACCATACCGGACCGAGGTAACATATTAAAGCAATCTCTTATATCTCTTTGTAAAACCAAAATTTTATTTGATCAAAACAAATTTTAATATTTTTAAAAGTAGTATTAATTAGTGATAATAAATTAGAGAGGAAATTACTAGTAGTATATATAGATTAAATTATGTACTTAGTTTTGTTTGGAGTGGATGGGACAAAAATACTACACTCTATAGTTTAATGGAATGAAATTTAAGACATCAAACTCATTGATAAAAAAGAAAAGAAAATAATCTTTTTAAAAGAAATTACTTTTGAAATGTTATCTAAATTTTAAGTTATATAATTAATGTATCATATGAATACAATTTTAATTGATGCGTTATCGTTGTCGAAATATATATTTGAATTTAATATAAAAATGTGATATATTTTCTATATACCTTTTTTCTATTATATGAATTAACATAATTGAATGGTATATGACTTGGTATGTGTAGAGTACATTTTGTTACATCAATTAACTTAACTATTTGTTATAGTTATTTTAATTGTTGGGGTTGAGTTTATATCTTTTACTTTAATAAACAAAATTTTATAGTAACCTTAAATTGTCTCAATCTTTAACCCTAATCTTTACCATTATATTAGTAAATTGTAATATGTTTTATGATACAATTTAATAACTATTTTTATATTGGACTAGTAAATCAAATTTTGGTTGACAGTTTTAATAATTAAAAATTAGTTGGAATTAAGGTTGAACATTTTATTTTATTTTAAGTATAATAGTTGTTTTTGTAATTTTTTTTATAAATTATTTCCTCCGACTTTTTAACAATTGACATTTATATTATATTTTAGTATACGAAAATTAATGTATTTGGTTTAGGGTCATCTTAAAGATTCTAGAGGCTCTATTCTAATATTAAAAATTGAACTTGATAAAAAAAAATGTGCAATTTTAATAATTAAAAAAATTGGTAAAATAAATTTTAGTTCATATAGACAGACCAATCTAATGAGAATCCACACTTACTAATCTACATGATGCATATTATTTGGTCACATTAATTCATACAACAAGAAAAGATGCCCAGATAGTATGTCATCTTCAAATATTAGACTCAAACATACATTTCGACAATAATAATCTAACAATCACAATTCAATTCATAAAATACACCGATTATAGGGTCCAACACATTACAAAAGCATACACCACAATATCTATATTAATTAGCATATCTATTAATATATGTTAGGTTTAATTAAAATTTATCACAATCCGATTACTATATGTCAAATTACACAAATTACAAGTATCCAGTAGACTTATATAATTTGATTTTCACAACTTTGTCATAATTAATAATTATTATTTTTTTTTTGAATTTTTTTCAATAGAAATTTTAGACATAAAATATAAAAATAAACATTTGGATAATTTATGTGGATGTTTTCAACATTATCATTTGTTATGTATCAATATTTATTTAATAAATTATAATTCAAATGTCTCTCGTAAATAAATTAAAAAAGAGTAGTATTTTTATAAAAAATTATTGAGAATTTTTGGATAACCATGTTCACTTTGTTACAAAGTGCTCCCACGTAACTCACTATAGTTTTCAATAGTAGTGTTTCTTTTATTTTCATTTTCAGAGTACTTCCTATTTTCAAATAAAAATACTAAAAAAGTGTTTAAAACATCATATAAATATAAACTTTTTAATAAATATTATTTTTACTCATAAATAATATTTAAATGATATGAAAAAGAAAAAGAAAAAGTAATAAAACTTTCTTGGACTATTGGAGTAACAAACAAAATTTCGAAGAAAAGAAAAAGCACAACTAGTTATACAAAGTCGAGTCGAATTTAAATGGTTAAACTCATTCTCTAAAATGGATCGGATTCGCGGATAACCGCACCTATAAACACATAATCGACTTAAAATAAATATTTTAACCGACTTAAAAATTTAAAATTCTACGTATGAGTCTAGATTGTTTTTCATTCATCAACTAGTTCTAGATTTGTTTTACTTATTAGTCTTACAAATAGCATGTTTTTTAAATTTATCTAAAAATTAATCAATAAATAATAATATTTGAAAAGCCTTAATAAATAATAAATAACATCATTGACTTAGTTGGATTGAAAAGCCTTAATATCTAAAAATAATAATATTTTAAATTAATCAATAAATTATTAAAAATATTTAATTTTTATTATAATTAACTTTAAAATTATGTATAATAATAGTTGTAATATGATATAAAATATTTTACACCAGGTACATCACAATTAATCTCTTTTAAATTATATTTCATTTAGACTTAAAAAAGTTAGATTTTATTAATAAGAAATTGACTGATTAACCCACATGTGTGTTGGTATGGTAAAAAAAGAGCTTTAAAAAAGTATTTCTTTCATCACATCTTTAAAACCTTACCTTACCATGGAAATTATTCCCACTTATGAATTTAATTTATATATATATATATATACAACGTAAAATTTGTTTATGCTATCAATCAACCATAATAGTTAGATCGTTAATAATATTTAACTTTTGTTTAACTACTTATAAAATCACTTTTATGATTGATTTTGATTTATTAAATTCGTAAAATTTTTTACACTATCGGTGTATGAAAATTAATCTCCTCACTTTTTACCAAAAAATAATATGAATTTAGTTCATATACATTGTTAGTGTTAAAAGTTTTTATCCTGTCAATCAATCACAATCGTTAATAATGTTTATGAATAATTCTGATACGTTGAAAGTATATGACAATTAAACTTAAATAGTGTTACTACATTTAATAACAACAACAAAAATATAAATTAAGGTGCATTTATTGTATTTTATTAAATGCTTTAATTAATAAAAATGAAATAATAATTTTTTTATACTTTTGATATAGTATTTATTTTCTTAATTAATAAGTGTATAAAGAAAGATTTTTAAAAGAAAAGTGTATAAAGAGATAATCTATAGCATAATTAAAAAAGTGTTGTACCAAAAAAAAAAAGTACTTAAAAAGTCTCCCTCGTGCTGGGTCCAGTAGAGAGAGAATATTTTCTTGGCTTCATAGACTTTCGAAAATGGGGAATGAGTAATTAATTGTCTTATAACACTAGTCATATATATTTATCTTGGATGGATACAGGGGTAGATTTGTTTCCATTGAAAAAACCAAAATCTAGGAACACAAAAATTTGTTTTGTTAATGTAAGAAGAGTACAACACAAATGTGGACAAGCACACAAAAAATCAGACATGGATTTTAGCTCCCCAATCATCTCTTTACTCCTACATTTTCTACTCCTGATTTCTTTAGTTTGTCCTGTTTATTCTTTAGAAATAAATAGCCACCTATTAGCCAATGAAAGTTTTGCACCACATGAAGAGTTTAACAAGTTGAAGAATACCATAAGATTTCATCTTCAGAAGATCAACAAACCTTTTGTTAAGACAATTCAAGTATGTTATTAAAATCTTAAAACTTTGATATATGTTTGTCTTTCTGTTTGTGTAATTTTTGTTTGTGCTCTTCATTTTTACAGAGTCCCGATGGCGATATTATTGACTGTGTTATGTCTCATAAACAACCGGCTTTTGATCATCATTTATTGAAAGGACAAAAACCATTGGTAATTTTTGTTTAATTGTTATTTTTTATTGAAATTAAAGAAAATGATTTTTAAAGTCAAACTTTTATATATTAACATTATAACTGAAGAGATTAATTGTTATGTATTGTAAATATAAAATATTTTACACTATCGGTACATCTCAACCATTCAGGGAACATGACTTTAGAGGTAGCTAGTTACGATAAAAGTCAAATATTTCTAATAATCTAACAGTTGTGATTAACTGATAAACTAAATTTTTGTTACACTCACAGTGTATATGAAGTAAATCCATAACGATAAACGGTCTTTAATTCTTTTTTATTAACAAAAAAAACTCTTTCTAATTGAAAAAACTTCACATATATTCAATACAGGAACCTCCAGAAAGGCCAAGAGGACATAACCAAAAAGGTATTTGGAGTGATAATTTTCAAATGTGGAGTTTATCAGGTGAATCATGTCCGACAGAAACAATTCCAATTAGAAGAACAAAAGAACAAGACATAATAAGAGCTAACTCTATTAACAGATTTGGAAGAAAATTAAAATATGTGAGAAGAGACACCACTAGCAATGGACATGAGGTATGTATTATGCAATGATCACAAAAATGAATTCAAATTTTTCTAGCCTCTATTTTTATGTTTGTTTTTTCTTATGCTATTTTGAAAATAAGTAGCAAATTGGTTATTTGTGCTGCACAGCATAGTGTAGGGTATGTGACTGGGGATGAGTATTATGGAGCACAGGCTAGCATAAATGTTTGGGTCCCACAGCTTGAAAGCCAATATGAATTTAGTTTGTCTCAAATATGGATTATCTCTGGTTCATTTGGAGAAGATCTCAACACCATTGAAGCTGGTTGGCAAGTATGTCAATTTTTAATTAGTTGAAGGTTTAAATATATTTACCGATAATGCATTAAAGTTAAACTTTATATATCTTTCAAAAAAGTCTTAAATGTATTCAATCTAAGTTCAATTAAAATTTATGCAGGTTAGTCCAGAGCTCTACGGAGATAACTATCCAAGATTCTTTACTTATTGGACGGTAAATAAATTGATTAAATTAAAGACGTCGAAAAAGATAGTATATATGACTATTTTTTATAATATAATAAGTAATTCTAGTTTTTTTTTAGAAATGTCTTAATTTATATTTTTATTTTAAATATACGAGAAAGTTGATAAATATTGTTCAAAATTTAAAACAAATATATCAAATTTTATTGATTATACTTTTTTTTTTGTATTATTAATATCAATGAAGTATGATGTTGTTTTTTTTCAATTATACTCCTAACTATTTATATATTATTACTCTTTTTTATGTTCTTTAATTTATCTTTATCATACTATTAATGAATGATAATTTAGTAAAGTAAACAATAATTTATATTTCTCATACAAAATTAATTATATTAAATATGAAGGTCATGTGCTAAAAGAGATATATTTTGATGGTGGTGAGAGTATAATTTATAATTGCTTCAAGTATAAGCTAGATACCCATTAATAAAAAAAAATGAAAATAAAAGTTTTAATAGCTTTTTAGTAATTGCAGACCGATGCATATCAAGGAACTGGATGTTACAATTTACTTTGCTCAGGCTTTATTCAAACTAACAATAAAATTGCAATTGGAGCTGCAATTTCTCCAACTTCTACATATAATGGAGGACAATTTGATATTAGCTTATTGATTTGGAAGGTAATTTTATGTTCAGATTAATTATCAGTATAATTCTACTGCTTTTTAATACTTTGTTTTCCAATAATAAATCATCAATACAACTTTCAAATTTGTAAGGATATATGTCAAATATTTCACTTACATTAATCATATTATTTTATTTTGTTCACTGACTAATATGATTTATTAGGAACTTTTAAATTTTGAAAATCTTTTTTTTTTTTTAACTTCAATTACTAAACTAAATTGACTGATCTCTACAAATTTGAAGACTACTATTTTAAACAAAATATTGAAATCTCATATGACAAAACATAGAAGGGATAAAAAATAAACAAAATGGAAAATCTAAATTGAAAAGGTGGTCAATGGTGGGGTGTGGGCACTCCATTATTAGAAGTTTCATAATTATATGGTTTCGAATTTTGTAATTATACAGAATTATAGAAGAAGCAAGGGCAAGGTTATTATAACATTTTCACAATACAATATTTTATTTTCACTAAGAAAACATTAGTTTGGTAAAGAAAAAATAAATGACACACAAAATGGAAACAAGATAATAATGCATAATGGAACATTAAATTATTTACTTTAAAGCTCTATCCATCTTACAATAAGATGTCAATTTAGCAACAATAAATATTTCTTTTTCAAATGAATAATATTTTTAGTTTTTAATATAATTGTTTTTTTCAATTGTACATTCAGATTAATAATACTACATACGATATTCTCAAATATAATATTTTTAAATTTTATAGTTTTTTTTTTATCTTTTTATGTATTATTATAATTTTTTTAATATGTGTAAAATGAAAAAAAGAAGAAAAAAAACATCATTCATTATAGAGTATTTTGGTACACTACTCTCGTGCACCTGTGAATTTGAACTATGCAATGTAAGCTTCCTTCTACATTACCTCTTTTAAGATTCTTTTTCATATTTCATTTATTTTTTGCTTTTTTTGTTTTTTTTTTTTTTCTCACCACATTAGTTATCATATCTTTTATTTTTCTCTCTATCTTATTTCTTTTTGCTTTTCATATCATTCTTTCCTTTGCACTTTCTTATATCACTTTGAAAACATCATTTTCCTTTGCTCTTTCCAACTAAAGATATATTCTTATTCTGAGTTCCACACCCTTTTTTCTACTAATAACAAAATCTCAATATTTTTTCATATTTCACTCACTACCTTGGCACCTTTATTTTTCTCTTTTTAACACATTTCACTTATCATGTTGGGCTAACATGTTGCTCTTAATGATTATGTCTATGTTTGAGTAACTTAACTTTGTTACAAAACAAAAGGGTGTCATTGAAGGTTTACTTTTGTGTCTTTATTGTGTGTGTAGGATCCAAAGCTAGGGAATTGGTGGCTTGAATATGGTTCTGGAAACATAGTTGGATATTGGCCATCATCCTTGTTCACACACTTAAAAGATAAAGCAACTATGATTCAATTTGGTGGAGAAATAGTGAATTCAATGTCAACGGGGTCTCACACTTCCACTCAAATGGGTAGTGGACATTTTGCATATGAGGGTTTTGCAAAAGCTTCATATTTTAGAAACATGCAAGTTGTAGATTCTAATAACAACTTGATTCCATTGCCAAATCTAAAACTTGTAGCAGACCACCCAAATTGTTATGACATTCAAGGAGGGACTAATAATGGATGGGGGAATTATTTTTATTATGGTGGACCCGGAAGAAATGTGAAATGTCCTTAAAAGAATAAATAATAAATATAGAATTAGAATTATAAAGGTGAACATTATTTTTTGAATTTTTTTTTCTCTTTACCATTTCTTATTAGTTGTTGATTTATTTTTATATTCAAATTAAAGTTCTTATTTATTTATTTTTGTTATTCCCAGGTAATCCGCTCATACCATCTAGACTCTTTGTAACTAATGTCTGAAGATAATAGAAAATTAATTAAATATATATAACATTTATTGGTTTTTCTTCCTTTATATTTCCCAACAATTTCTTACTTCCATCATTTTTCTCTTACATTTTCTTATAATGAAACTTGAAAAGGAGTCCGTTCACTGAAAATAAAAGAAAATTATAATATTAAAATGAAATAGTTCATAAGTAGTTTTCTATAATTTTATAGGGTTTGATTTTGTATGCTTTTTTATAGGGTTTGATTTTCTTATAAGTGATTTTTTATAAAACAAGTTTATTTTTAAAAAATATTATCCAAATAAGTCCACTTTCGATCTTCATTTTTATTACAAATGTTTAACAAAAGTCTCACTAGTTAAATATATATATATATATATATATAAAAGAAAATTATGTCTTAAATTCATCAAGATAACATCTAAATTACATTATAATCTATATAAAAAGAATAATAATAATAATAATAATACATCTCAATGAATGTTATAGTATCTAATCCATCAAAATTAACATAAATTTTTCATGTTTTTATCTAAGATTGTGATCTTCTAATTGTCAAAGAGGTTATCAACCTTCTAAAAATACATTGCTATGACAAAATTACATAGCGATGACAACATCCTTCACAAATTCTATCACTAAACTTCATCAAATCGACTTTGTTCTAGATCAATAATAAGTCAAGTAATGTGGACTCAGAAGAAGAACTTCAGTTGTATGATGATTTCATGGCAGAGGTTAGGGATGAGGTGGCAAAAATAGTTAATGATAATGTTGTATGTGGGGAACTCAAGGATGACACAATAACAATTATGGTTACTGAGGAGGTAACAAACAATGACAAAAACAAAAAGCAGAAATATTTAGGGAATCAACAAAACTAAATAAAAGAGGTAGAAGATGAAGAGGTTGTTTTTTGTTTGAAGAATAAGTGAACAGGTTGTTACAACCAATGTGAATTTGGTGGTGTAATTAAATGACTGCAACAAAATCGTTCAATTTAATCATAATTTCGAAACTAAAAACATTCCTATGGAAATTCCATGAGTAAACATAATTTATGCCATTTCAATTAATAAAATACACTAGATAAAATGAAATAAACAAGATTTCTCAACCTCTTTGATATATGGCATTTTGCTAATAAACTATAATACAAATTCCATGCAACAAAACCTGTATTCAACAAATTCATAGTAATATACCATTTTTGGACTAGATTAGGATGATTTTTCCTGCATGTGGAAAAAGTAAAATTTTAAAACACCAAAGTAAAATTTAAGGGAGCAAACTAAAAGTTTCATTTAACTATAACTCTTTAAAAATAATTTAGTGGATTATAAATAATGGCATCTTTGAGGGAGAGATTGGGTACACATCAAGAAGACTATATTTTTCCGAAGAAGACCTCAAAATATACGATACTTTACTTAGTAAGACTTGTCTGGTTACAATTATAACTTTTATTACTTAGACACACATGTAACAAATAGAAAATATAGAAAAAATATATATTTTATGTTTATGACCAAGGATTAAAAGTTTGTTACTTTTATTATTATTATTATTAAAATTATTAAATGATGTATAGTTTTATGTGTATGAGTAAATAATAAAAATTCTAGTCATGTGAGACAACACAAATCTTACTCCTTTACTAATGTTCTTTTTCTTTTGTGCATCTCTTTACTACTTTTATTCCCAATTAACTCAACTTCTTATTTATGTATGTTTGCATTGATTACCACCTATCTTTTCCTTAAAGCTTACTACAAAAGCTGCATCATTCAAGCCAATGTATGTTATGATTATCATCATGAACAGGTATCGCAGCAAAGCCTTATGTTCACACCAGTATTTTATTGATAATAATAACTGATGATGCTCTTTATACACATGTACAAGCAATCATATTGTTTCTAAATAGAACAAAAAGAAAATTAAAATAAGACTGTCTTGCTAATTCATGTGTGTAATAATATCTTAGTATATGAAAAATCATTTCTCACATAAATTTTTCATCTTATTGAAAATTGAAAATTTTTGTAACCAACTTTAATTTTTATTCAGTTGAAATCAGAAAGTTAAGAGGTGGTTGTTATAGATTCTTGAAAAAACAAAAAGTGATTTTATTGTTTAAATATTTTTAAGAAAATGTGAAAATTTTTGTATTTTTCTGTCAAAGTTAAAATTATTTTTTTTAAATCAATTATAAAAAATGATTTTAAAATTTTAGTTTTTTTAAAGTTTCTAACAAACGACCACAAATTTTCACAAGTTATTATTTAAAATAAAAAAATATTTACGAAAAAAATTGTAACATACACACCCTAAATATTATATTTGTTGTTTTGTCTAATATTTTCAAGTGAAATAGTCTTATATCATGTACAAGTTTATTTTTCACAATTGTATTAATAAGTCACATAATATCTCATTTAAGGTGAAACATATTTGAATCAATGAGGGAAACAAAGTCTCGTACATGATACAAAATTTATCTCAATTTTGCATCCTAAAATTGACCTATTTGTTAATGATGATATGCTCAAACTCTTCATATTCATGAAATTATTTTACACCCATAAATTCTAGTGGAGCTGTGATATATTATGAAATAATTTTTTGAGAATAATGAAAACTTGTTCATCAAAATTCATATTGGTTATTGCCAAAAAAGGAAAGATTTTTGAAATCAAATTAGTTTATAAATAATAACCCATAATTTATTTTGATGATAATATCCAAACACTCTTAGAAAGATTATAAATTGTAAAACACATTAAATCTTTGTAACTTATAATTTGATTTGAAAAGTGTACTTGGGTCATCAGTAGCCGTTTTCTTCAAACACTTAACGGATTTAAGTTGAAAACTTGAGAAGGCTAAATATTATTAAGTTTGACATAAATATAATCAATATAATTCAAATTCGTCGTTTCTTTTGTTTGTCACCATGTTGACTTTTTTATTTTTTATAATTGTTGGAATTAATTGATAGTTTGATATAAGATGAAATAACTTGAATATTAATATATAAACTATATATATTGGTTTCATGCGTAGCTTTGACAAACATATTGTGTTTATTATTGGTAGTTGTTGAATGATGTGAATACTTTAATTGTGAGTACGATGAATTCTTGATGGTATAGGATGTTATAAACCACCCACACTAACTTTGGTACTAACAAATAAGAAATTTTACCAAATTGATTTTGAGATATAATATGATTCCTTCTAAACACAAGGGAATTGTTCCAGAAAGAAAATAGCTAGAGTACAACAAGTGGGAGGCTGGTTGCAGTCTTATAGCTTACCAATCTTACATACAATCTAAGTCTTCTCAAGTAAGTCACGTTGGAGTGGATTTGGTCTAAAAGACTTCAAGAATTGAAAATATTTGTTGTATGATAATTCATATTTTTATGAATTAATGTATAATAATGTGATCTGATGAGTTTTAGTATATATATATATATATATAACATAATATTATATGAGATAACTTTTATAACAAGAGTTTGAATTAAATGAATTTTAGTCATTGGTCAAGTCATGAAGCCTTAAGATTAAAATAAAAACTCATGTGATTTTTCTAAGTGGTCATGCAACACTTTTAATTATGACCATGGATGTATGTTTCTATAGTCAAGATTTAATTTTGTCCCTTCTAAAAAAGACACCAACAATAAATAATTAATAATTAAATTCTTTAAACTTCAAAATCGTCTCACCTACGTAAACAAATGTCAAACATAAACAAATGCATGGTTGAGCAATTTAGTATCATGTTAACATTATAAACTAGGTAGAACAATCACAATTTCAGGACAACATACAATTGCACAATTTCATAAAACTCGTCGATAATAACAAGATATTAATATGCATGAACGATGTACTCATTTTTAAACACTTCATATGACATATGGTACCAAATACTTGGTCATTAAGAAATACAATATTACGTCATTGACGATGGATGAGTATTCACGCTCTTATAGACCTACTTAACTCAACCTGGTACTCATGCAAGCAACTAGCTAATCAAGATTAAATTAGGATTGGATGGTCTTTTTTGACATTAGAGATTTAACCTAGAACCACATTAGAATTCCCTTAAAGGACCCTCACATTTCATATCAAACCTCCAAATTATTTTTCTCTCTTCGTCATCAATGGTTACAGTTAATGAGAACCATCATCGACATAGGTCAAATTTATCCTAATTTTATATTTTATACAACTCAAATTAATAATCACAATTCACAAGCTCAAATAAAATGACATTAATCACATTCTAATTAATTATACAATGTTGCAAAGTCCACCATTTTATTCTTCAAAACTATAAGTAAAAATCTTATTAGGTGAAAAATAGATATGAAATTTAATATACAATGATTGTAAATAAAATGATAGTCATAATGTCTACATAAATGGTTTTATCATATAATCAAGAGTATAAATCACAAACCCTACATAAATGGTTTTATCATATAATCAAGAGTATAAATCACAAACCCTAGCTAATTAATAGCTAGGCACATATAATGAAAATTAACCAACAACACGACTTTGAAAATAATTTGAACCACAAACATATAAATAAAAAATAAAAAATCACATTGCTCATGCTTTTCTAGTCAATGATATGGTAATATTAATTAACTTGGTCCTCTCTTTGGATATCCAATCAATTAAAACAAATTTATAGCTGTTAAAAATCTCTTCAATGACATCTTCACCAAAACGATTAATTAGTAAAGGTTCAATCTCATCCCTTACGAATACTGTATCCATCATCTATGATTGATTCAAAATCAATAGAATCTCAATCATCAAGACCATTCCAATTTACTTCAGAAACCTCTAACCGGTTCATGAAAACTGATCCTTCAATAGAACTTCCAATTTCACTTCAGATGGAATAATTCATATTAACATTGTCAAATTAATATTTCATGTGTTCAACATGGACAAAGATAAAAAATAAAAAAATAAAAATAGGTTTAATTCAATTCCTCAATTTTTAAATTAAACTTTGTTTTCCCTCAATTGTCACATTTGATACAATTTGGTCCCACACAATAATTTGTACTAAAAAATGGTGATTTTTAGCATTAAAAATGGTGATTTTTAGCATTAAATTTGGTGAACTTTTGCACTTAAAGTATATTTTCTCTTCAAAAATACAATTGGGACAATAATTTGCTATAAATGGGACCCAAAAACTTCAACTTATATGATAATTTAGAGACTATAAAGTTTAATTTTAAAATAGAGTCTATTTTTATGAATGTGGTAAAAATAGAGAACAAAAGTGCAATTAAATATTATAAAACATATTATTTTATTATATTTTCCCCTTCTCTTCGTAGTTATATATATATATATATATATATATATGTTTTTCTATTTTATTTTTTTTTTCCTTCTCTTTTTATTTTATATATGTAACAATATAAAAAGCTATGTCCTCTCCATTAGTATATGATTTTAAAAATTATACAGATTCTAGTATGATAATAATAGCTACACAAAGTTTTATTAACTTAAATAAACAAGTTTTTTATGGGTAAAAGGCACTTTAGATTACCTACTATCCTATTTAGTTAAATAGGTATTTAAAAAAGTGTTAACATTGTTTATTTCAACAATAAGTCAGGTTTAACCCTTCATCACGAGGCTTTGATAGTGTATAAGAGATGTGACTATATAGAACTCTAAATTTTTAGGGATACAAAATGTTTTTTATATTTTTTTAGACTAAAGAATTTAATCAATAAATTATATTTTCATATTAAAATTGTTTTATTAAAGTATACTCTCATTTCACGTTTCAATCAGAATTAGACAATTGAATTAAAATCAAGTTTTATGATATTGAATTCTCTTAAATCAATTTATTGTATTCCTGAAATATGCATAACTTGTAGAATAATATTAACAATTTCAGTTACTATTGTATCAACTGATTCATGAGAACGACACTTTGAAAAAAAAAACATTTTGAAAGTGCTTGTAGTAGACTATGAGGATATTTGAGGCGCTCATGATTGCAAGGTAAATATTTCTCTTGTCGTTGTCTACGCCATCTGAAACCTAATTTATCACCAATCAACAAATATTTTTCATATTTCATCAATCTACACAAGTAGATTATTTAAGTATAAAATATAAACTTGGGTGAAATTTAAAGCTAATTAAAGACATATATTATGCAAGATGTCAAGATAAATAATGAACCAAGTCAATTGAAATATATTTCGAGACTCGATTCAACAATTAAACCATTGAATATGATTCATGAACCAAATGAACTTAAAATTAATTTTGTTAACTAAATGAGTTGAATTTGAGCTATATGTAGTTTGAATTGTTTGGTTCATGTATTGTTGAATATGTTTGTGGTAGCTAGATTTTGGAGAACAATTGGTTCTATTTAGTTGAGAATTATATAAAAGAAATTTATAATTAATAATTATTTGAAATATAATGATAATTGATTTTATGTTAAAAATAGGAATTTGTTGTTAGACCTAATTTACTTTTATATTTTTCAATTAAACAGATATTTTATTTAAAAACTACAATTAAATTACTGAATTAAAAAATGCATTTTTGAATTATGTGGTTCGAGCTAATGAGTGAATGGAGTTGTTCATAAGCTTAAATAGAGTCAAGTTCGGGCTAAAACAAAAAGTTCATATCAAACTCAAATCGAGTTTCGAACAAAATAAATTATTGGTGAGTCAAGTCAATCCCAACCATGTTCAACCAAATGGAGTTAATATAAACATACCTTAGATAGTCAATTAAGGTAGTAAGACAAATGGACATAATGCAAACTCTGATTAGGAAAAATCCTACCATAAAAGGAACCAGGAACCCCAAAGAAATAACAAGGACCTATTTTAGTTTTCATTTCATCACACGGTTTTCTTTTAAAGTGTCAAGAGACTTAAATATATTGTTGAAGTCGTTTCCTAGTAGATCATCAAAATATGTCTCGACAAAGCTTTTCCACAACCTTGATCATTTCTAAAATAACCAACAAAGTATTTTATCCAGAGCAACTCAAATCTTCAATTGCCCAACTTCTAGGGTATAAACTATAGCACATGCTAGTTATGGCTTCGTCTCTTTATAGATTGGTCAAATAAATCATCAAAGCAAACAAGCATATATGTAATTATGTATGTCTGTTGCTTATTTAAAATCTCAATTATGCACTTCTTTCGTCTCAAATTATTTATTATTTTAAAATAAAAAATAAAACATGGAGACAATATTAATTATATTTTTTTTAATACTGTTAAATAATTGCACAACACCCTATATTGATTAATTATTCTACCTACTACAATAGCACACTTGCAAAAATGAAATTCTAACTGTAAGAAAAAATATAAGGATTTAATTTATATATATTAATTGTGTAAATAATTATTTATAATATCAATCAATTATAATCATGAGATAATTATGGATGTTTGATTTTTATTATAGTTACTTTTAATCTTATACTCATAAGTAATTGTGATATACAAACAGTATAATACTTTTACCATTCACAATGCATAACAATTAAATTTACTTAAAATATATTTTTTTAAATGTATTTATATAATCATAAACGGCAAATAATATGAATCAACTTGTTTCTATATATGCCATTCAAAAAACAAAAGCTTGTTTCTAGATATTTTTGTAGAATAGAATTGGGTAATAATAACAATATATACGTGAAGTAAGGAGTTGTTTGCATACCTTTGTTCTCCAACGCCTCCATTCATGTGTAGTATATTTGCTATTTCCATTCTTGTTTCTATTTATTTCACATAACCTTTACTTTTATGTTGAGCGTTTGAGAAGAGCATATTCTTCACACACATATATAGATGCATCATGTGATCGTGAAAGCTACTATAAATGTTTTAATTGCAGAACGTTTTAAGTGATCCATCTGAAGTGGGTCCTTTGAAGGTTAGTATATAGACAATAATTTAAGAGTGTTTACTGTTGAAATATTTTGTTAAATATTTTATTTTATTATTATACTCTAATATTATCATTGGAAACGTATTTTTATTTAATTATATTAGTTATTTATTGATTAGGAAACATATTAGTGATCAAATTAAATAATAAGGTTAATTGGGTTTTAATTGGATAATGAATTAATTTTTTTATATCACTACAATATTTTGGTATTACGGCAACGCTTAATTTTTTATGGTAAAAAATCGTTCTTGTAGAGTTAAATAGAGAACAATTTTTATATTTCGTTGTAGTTGAACAATAAATTTTATAATTTCTACATCAACAGTTCATAACCGTTCTCGTTGTTTACTCATATATATATATATACACAACATCTAATATTCATTCTTGTTTAGTTTTTAATAAAACCGTTCTAGTAGCCAAAACCCTTCTTGAAAGCAAAAAAAAAATCTCAAATATTTTATTACTGCGCACGCTTCAGAATCGTCCAGCAAGAACCCTCTTCTCTCTTGCAAGAACCTTTTTCTCTGTGCAAACTCTCTCCTTAAGGAAAACTTTCTTCTCAACAAATCCTATTTTCTCTCTCGCGCAAACTCTCTCAGCAAGTCCTCATTTCTCTCTCACACAAAACAATCAATTCCCATAACCTTCTCTTCTCTCTCGCTCGTCCTCATTTCTGAATGAAAAAGGGGGGGAAACAGGTGTTGGTGAAGGAAGCTTTCGAGTGAACATCAAGTAGGGTTTTTCTCGTAACTTGCGAGACTTCTCCCCTTTTCTCAAAACTCTGCATCGATTACAATTTATGCATGCTCAACCTCTGCTTCGATTAGGGTTTTTGAATCTTGCGAGACTTGCAAAACTTCTACCTCTTGGTGACTTGGTGATTTTGATATGTATTTTCATCTTTGCTCTGTTATCGCTCAACCTCTACATCGATTAGGGTTTTTGCTTTTGCATTACTCTAAAAGTAAATCTATAATCATCTTTAAATAATTATTTGCATTAATTGTTCATATAATCAACTTTTTTTTTTCTCTTCTCTTCTCTTCTCTTCTCCCTCTTTCCTTCATCGACTAAATAAAGTGTTAAGAAAGTAAAAACTAAATTGTTCTGGTTTAATTTTTTCAAGGAGCAAAGCTACTTTTATATTTCTCATAAACTAAATTAGACCTCTCAAATTTTCTCAATGACTAAAATGGGTTTTACTATCAAAAATATTTACTTTTTAGAATTAAATACAAAGATCAGCCAATGACAGAACTCCATTTTTTCTTTATTGAGCAAAAATAAAATTTTATTGATCAAAACTTAGGCACACACCCACCAAGGAAATGGATAACACGGAAAATTGTCAAACTATACATGGTTGGGCTTGCTAGTAGCTAGTTTGGCTGGCCCATAAGCATGCTCGGAAAAAAAGAATTTAAAGTTCTATATAACAAACTCAATGATAAATAAACATTTAACACATGAAAAGAAGGGGCGCATATTTGAAAATGTAACACAATCTCCTAAATAAGCTCAAAAAGTGACAATTAGAAGGTTTAAATAAATGAGAACACATACTCAGAGAACTTTATATTAATTATCAACTGCGCAAAGATCACCGCAATACGCATATTGGTTACATTCCAATGGGCTACAACATCAACAAAATATTGGGTTCCCAATAATTGGTATCTTAAAGCTCCTTAGATTAAATGGCGCAAACATTATTCTTTTTTCTTTTGAAAAAGTAAACAAAGCTTGCTGAAACAAAAATAAGAAAATAAATTGCAACAAAGTCAAAACATAATTTTAAAAAATAAAACAAGATAGAATGGATCAATACACTGCTATCTGTTGCATTCGGTTGGATCCCATGACTTGAAGGGTAAAAGTTTCAATTGGATCCCATTCCTTGAAAGATAACAACAGTCTAGTTATACATATAAAGTATTTCAAATCCCTATAAAAATGAATGTGTCACAGTCAAGACTATTTTTCATATGCTTTTGTCAACAATAACAAAAGACTAATCTTGATATATTATGGATCAGTAAGCATGCCAATAACTATTATTCACAAGCCCATTTGATTAAATTTAAAAATAAAGGAAATGAAGGAGAATTGAAATACCAAATTTTATTGGCAGCGCAGAATGAGCAGCAAGAACACAGCATCATCTCGATTTACAGCAATCAAAACTTTAAGGATTAAAGTATCATACGAATCACTCCACAGAGATAGCTTCAAGCAATTTCTGAGTGTCTTCATTCACATTCACATTCTCCATCTTCAATCGTCGTTGCAGAGAAGAACTGGTCTTACCGGCAGTTGCATAAGTTCTTATCAATGATTCAAACACCTCTGCCCCTACGGAATCCACAGATTTCTTCAAGATCTCTATAAATTCCTCTGCACCATCAACATCCTTCTCTTGTTCATAGTGCCTCATCATAATACCAATTGTCTCAGATGATGGAACCCATTTTTCACCATTCCCTCTACCGATAGATATTGCTTCGGTTAAACAATCCACTGCCAACTTAAAGTCTCCTTTTCGCAAATGGCAATCCAAAAATATTTCCCAGGTTTTGGCATTAGGCTTGGCCCCCCTCCTCCGAGCACGCTCCTTTAGCTCTTCAGCCTTCTCCAGCATATCCAATTTTGCATATGCCTCTATGAGAGCATTAGCAACTCGAATATCATAAGTATTGCACGTAGATTCCCACTCACGGAAACATTTCTCTGCACCCGGGAGATCTTTCAAGTTAACCAAAACCTGAATCATATTCAGATAGCTTATGTTTGCAGTTTTAGGAAATGCTAACCGAAGAGAACGCCATACCCTATAAACCTCATATATTTTGTTGATTCGCCCATACAATGTAATTACAAACTGGTAAGCAGACAGATTTTTGTAAGCATTCCTCTTCTCCAATTCCTTAAGTGCTCCTTCTGCCTTCTCAAACAAACCAGCATCAACATAAATAGATGCAAGGTTGCTATACGTTGTCCAATCCCCAATGACTCGACCGTCCCTCTTCATCTCATCGATAACCCTTTCAACACCAGAAATATCATTCACAGCAGCAAGTGCTCTCATCCAGACATTATATGTATAGGAATCCAGCATGATATTGCTAGCTTTCATTTCTTGAATCATTGATGGAATCTTTTCTGGTTGACCTACTTTAGTATAAAGAGTCATAAGACTGTTGTAAGGCATTGAACTCAAAGGAAGGCCAAGATCCTTCATTTTTTCCACGACACCTTCAGCTTTATCAGTCATCAATTCCTTGCAGTAGCAGTTCAGAAGGGCACCGTAACATAAATGATTTTTCGCAGACTCTGGGAGATTGACAAAATAATTTTCAGCAGCAACAATACCTTTAGCTTTTGCAATCAAATCAATATGTATAGCTTGGTCACTGACCGTCTTAATCATATTCCTCTTAGCCATGGTTTCTGAAAGCTGTACCAAGTAAATAAATAAAAACATTTTTCAATGAATATAAGATACGGAAAGCATAGTCCACTACCTATTATCTCTAGATCTAGAGCTGCATCGTTTTATTCAAGACTGACCGGACAATCAACAACACAACATACAAGAAAATAAAATGCATTACATAAATTTTAAAGAACTGCTACTAAGAAACATATATATATTGTTTTATCTTCTTTTAAAATAAATGCTCACAATTCTTATCATAAGTTTACGAGAATAATTTTGATACACCGTCAGTATGAAAAATTTTACACCTTCAATTAATTAATCACAAACAACCATTTATATGACTTCTAAGGTAGATATCATTCAACTATATATTTTTTATAATCCAACCGTTATGAATGATTGACAAATAGTACAAAAAATCTTTACACTACTAATGCATATAAATTAAATCCTAAATTTACCATCATATACCACTGCATTTGCAGCATCCACATCTATAATTCATGTACTATATCAATAACAACACTATCCCTTTTACAAATCTATGACATAAGCTGAATGCAGTTTATAGACATGTCAAAAGTTGTTTCCAGAAGCTCTCGCAATTAGTTTCACAAGTACATATGCCAATAAAATGATAAATAAGCTCAAATAAATCAATCCAAACATGCTTTTATTTTGTTTTAAAGTAAGTGCTTGAAGTTCTTATCATAAGTTTACCATCATAGTACACAACGTATCAATAACAACACTATCCCTTTTACCCAATTTCACATCTAGAAAAAAAAATTCACTTAGTTATAAAACTAAAAAACCACATTTTCATGATTCCATAACAATAAACAATATCCACATTTCAGATCCAAGCCAAACATCGTTTTATTTTGAAAAATAATAAAAATTGAAATTAATAACAACATATAGAAAACGAGTGAATGTGAAACACCTTAAGAGCAGGTTGATAAAGTTTACGTTGTCGAAGCTTTTTGAGAGTATCGCCAACTTCCCATTTGTAAACGCGCTTTCCACTCTTGATGAAGTGATTGAGTTGCTGACGAACATTGAGTTGGGACCCACCATCTTTGAAGAGCTTCAAGTAAAGCGCTTCATCTAAGTATTTCTTCGAACGTTTCACCACGCTTTTGCATCGACCGTATCGTTGCATCAAAGACATTTGTGTTGTTGTTACTCACTGATTCGGTTTCAAATTGAAATTGAAAATTGTTTTGCTTCGCGGAGAAGAAGGTGAAGAAACTATTGGGGCTTGGGAAGTTCCTATTGAACACAAAATGGGTTTTATTGTCCATTAGGGAGATGCTATTCGCACCTGCTTTTTCTTTTCTGGTGTTTTATATTTTGTCATGAAATAGTTGCATCTTTCAAAACCAACCGATGGACTGAAATATGTTATCGTTGTATGTAGATTTTATTTACAAATTATGACACTAATATATAATTAATTTTTATTTGATTGAAAATAATTAACATAAGAGGATGTAGACTTTACATAGAAAAAATAACCAAACCTAGAACAAGTAATATAAACACATGTCAACTCTAAATTTTTTATTTATTCGTTTACTTCAAAACATCTTTCATTCAAAAAAACTTTACAATAATCTTGATTTTATTAAAGATTATCTTCATCACTATCTTAAATAATTATTATTTTTCAAAATTAGCATATCATAAGTAATATTTGCAGACATGATCTATATGAAAGTATATTTTAATATAATTCTTGATTTTGAAAATATTTATTTAGTAAAATATTATTAAATAATTAAGTATAATGGTCAGGGTAGCTCTTCGTTGATAATTTGATTTTTCCTTCTATATATGTATATTACATTTGAAATTTTAAATAGGCTAAATTACATTTGTGGTCCTTTAACTTAATCTCAGGTAACGTTTTAGTCCTTTATCTTTTTTTTTTCCGACTTGGTCCTTTATTTTAATTTTAAGTGACAATTTAATATTTTATGTTTTAAAATTTCGACAATGTTATCCTTTTTTATACAATTATTCATAAAAAAAATTCAATCAAAACTCATAAAATTAATTATATTCTTCAATATAATACAAATTTCATCAAATTCGTAACGCAAATCTTCAAATAAACTCATATTTTCATACTTTATTTGATATTGTTAGGAATAAAGGACTAAATCGGAAGAAAAAAAAAAAAAACATAAAGGACTAAAACGTTACCTGAGATTAAGTTAAAGGACCACAAATGTAATTTAGCCTTTTAAATATAATTTTAGAATTTGTAAATTTTTTATTTATTTGAATTCACTTTTACAAATTCAAAAAATATTGATTTTAGTTTTTGTCTTTGGCTTATTGGGTTGTGTGGTGTAATTTTATTGAGTTAGGTGTACGACGTTAAAGGCTAAAAACAAATAACTTTATACCAAAACAACTTATAAAAATTATAAAAGATATAATTGCAAAGATTAAAATTGAATTTAAATTTATGTATTACCAAAAAATATTAAATTACACATAAAGAGTAACACTTCTTCAATAATATTATATCGAATAAATATATTTTTAAATTGTCTTATTGATTGAAAGTTTAAAAGATAAATTTTATTTAATAAATTATTAACAATGAGGTATTATATATAAAAAAAATTAAAATATGAATCAATGAAAATTGATTCGGATAGTAATTGACTCACATTCACAAGAAAATATAGCAGGTGATACTTTTGCATTTTTGCATTATGTTTTCCTCTTTTGACGTATATAGACGGTGAACATTTAAAATTGCGTCTATATAATTATTTCTTAAATCCTATTTTTACTTTACATAGTTTAGATATTTGTTTTTAATATAGCATGGTGTAGTGTACTAGACAACTACTAGTATGTGTTGATACGTCTAATGAGTATTAGAAAGAAGATTCAAATATCGATTGTTACATTTATACTTATTTTGGTAAATATACATTTAAAGTACTTTTAGCTAATCTAATTAAAGCATGTTTCATTTTGTAAAACATATGTTTTACATATGTTTTGAGAAAAATATTCAAACATAAATTATATTATAGAAATTGATTTTTTTTATTAAAAGTACATTTGCAAAATGAAGTTTAATCAAAAGTACATTTGTAAATGTTAATCCAAATATATATGTATTTCTAAAGACTATAATAATTTTTTTTATTAAATAAACAATATTTATTCATTCAAATTAATAAAATAAATTGATATAATATAAGTTTAAAGTCTCTAAAATCAAAAATAAATAAATCTGCAAATAAATTCACAACATCTAGATTAGTAGCATAAAACAGCAATATGTCAATCAATATGACCACAAAATCTAGGTTAATAACACACAACGACAACATGTCTATCAATATGACAAAATTCAAGTGTTAGGAGCATCCATGTAGGGATGGCAATGGATAGGGTACTATAGTACATGTCCTGATACCCGCAGTTTAAAAAATACACATACATGTGCTCGTACTCTCTTGGGTATCAATTTTAATACTCGTACATTTACCAGGGTACCTAAGTGATCGTACTCATACTCATTATCCACGCTTTAACTAAAATATATCGATAAATAAATGATATTGTTGTGGTTAAATTTAAAAATTATTCAAATATTTTAACTTCAATCATAAAGTATTATAAACTAAAATATTTTTCAATTCAAAACATTTCAAATGAACATTCGTTACAATACACATTCTAATATTTATAATAATAATTTATAAAGTTGCAAGTCCTACGACAATATTATTCGAGATCTGTAAAAACAATTGATAGGAAGTTGCAAGTATAATTATAAAGTCACGATTAACATAACTTTTAATTATAAGGTCACAATTATTTACATATGCATTATAATCAAATTCTTAAAAAGTTTTAAGTTTGTAAACGTTTATCTTTCAATTATGAATATTGTAGTGGTCCAATGATATTAATAGATATTAAAACATAAAAGAAAATAATTAATTAAATTAAACATTAATATAATAAGTAAGTAAATAATATATTTATATAAGTGCGGATGCGGGTGGGGTGGATACTATAGTACTCGTACCCGCTTAATTTTGTGGGTAATTACCTGTCAACGTGCCCATACCCATTATGCTGGTTTTTACCCTACCAATTGTGGATTTTTTTGCGAGTATCCGTTGGGTTTGGGTCTAATTGTCATCTCTACATCCATGCCTCCACTCTTTAATGCTGCAACGTCAAAATTATTAATTGAAATTTATAATAGGTCAAAGTTACTTTGTCAATATAAACCAAATGAACAATACAACAAGACAAGAAAATAAAAAAACGTCGCATCAAGATGACTAACAAATCAACACTGAATTTATACTATAAAATCACATAAAAGCACGAAACAAAAAATGAGTTGAAAGAGTGATTCCAAATCAAAAAATAATCATAAAATAAAACACGTCTCTCTAAAAGATAAAAGCTAAAAAAAAAATTAAAAAAAAAATCTAAAATCTTTTTTAGAGTAAATCGGCAATCCCGTGTGAAATAGGACATTTGGTTAAGTTGGATTAGATCCTTACCATCTCATCCAAATGTTCTTGAATTGTTAAAGATGTATTTAAAATTAAGTAAATAACATTATTGATACATTTGATAATAGATCTAAAAAGATGAACAATTATCATCAACATACAATTCTAAGGATCATTTTAGATTATTTATAAAATATGGAGAATTTGGTTGATAATCTACTATAAAATATGTTTCTTTTATGAGAATTAAAGTTATCGCATAAAGTTATTTATTAAAATTAATATTTCTTTAGCAAATATACATAACAAATTATGAAATTAAAGGATCTATGATGTGTTGTCAATATCTAATTAGTTATCAGAATAAAATATTATTACAGTGTATAATCTTTAATACTAAAAATTATAGACCACTATATATCAATATATATTAACAGTAAAAAACAAAATAACTATACATACACTATCGTCATAAAATATATTTTGAAGATTTATATAAAAAATATGTACTTAAAACATAAAGTTATTAGTAATTTATATATCTTTATTTTCATAAGATTAATTTAAAATGAGATGTTACTATTACAAAAAAAAATATTATTAAATAAACATTATCAACTAAAAAAATATATATATATATTATATTAAAAAGTGACAATAAAAATATTTTATTTGGGTTGATATTTCAAACATTTAATATACTATTACAAAAATTAATAGTACTGGAAAAAGAAAAAAGAAAATAAAAACAATTTATCAATCATTCATATGTATTTTTTTATCAGAGTCAAATTGATTTAATTATCCGTTGTGGTATTTTAATAGTTTTAAGTTTCATTAAAATTTTGTAAAAAAAATATTTCCTTAAGAAATATATAATATAATTGTGTTGATGACTAGATGGAATCCATCAAATCAACCATGCTTGCAAAAGCCGCAAAACGCATTTGGTTTGATTCTTCTCTCACTTTAAAATTCAACGAATGTTACGTAAACTATAAACAACACAACCATATATAGGAATTATTGGGGACGATTTACTACAAAATGCATAACGTGTGTTGATGAGATTGCAGTATTGTATCAACATTAGAGTGATTAATCTCCATAATTTTGTTCAAGTTTTTCAAGGCCATTTGAAAATTTTCCTAAACTTGTATCGGTTACACAAACAAGTGATGTATAAATGACTTTCTCAATATTTGTTCTACAATCAACTTAAAAAAGTTGTGTTATTTCAAATATGTCAGAACTTTATGCTTAAAATTAGAACTTAGATGAAATATTTCCAAATGAATAGAACTTAGATGAAATGAGATACATTAAAGCATGTAAAAATCATCATTTACTTGGAAAATTATGTATTTTATTCAACTCTAATTAGTGTTGATAGTCTTTCACTATTTCTATAATATTTGTTATCGCAATTAAGAATAACGAGTTAATAAAATCTTTTTTTATGTGACACTTTCAATCAAAAAAACCTTGTTTTTTTATATAAGAACCTTATGTGATTGTAATTCTATATGCTCTTCGTATAAAAACTCCTTTGATTTTGATAATTGTTGTAAAAATAAAATACATCCTTAAATCCTCTATTTCTTTCATAACTATGAGAGTTAAAAATAGAATGTAACAACACTACATTGATAGAAATATAATTAAAAATAAACTCCACTAAACGATAATGATAGGTTAAGGAAGAAAAGAATTAATGTATATACTGACAGTTTCTCATGTATTTAACCATAAAGGTGTTTACAGGGTTATGGAATGTTAACTTTTGCATGCATGTTGAAACACCCTATTATAACTCATTTAATTATTCATAGATTTATATTAATATTATACTCAACTTAGTTATAAAAATATATACCAAAACAAGACTCTATTCATAAGCTATATCTACGGGATCACACATTGTTTTTGTAGCTTCCTCATTTTTATAATTTTATTGTGTGTGCCCGCGCTCTTAATTTTATGCTTAATATGTGATCACGGTTAAGGTTAAGTTAGAAATAATAAATAAAAAATAAACTTAGTTCAAATGTCATGTGTGAACTTTGAATATTTCACGTTTCACCGTATTAATTAAAACTCTTTTTGTAACCTATCGGCAGTGTCACACAATATGAAGTTTACAAATACAAAGTTTTAAAATTGCAGAGAAATGTGTACTCATAGTTTTCTTATTAGATTCATGAATTTTTTCTTATTGTAACGTTGTTCTGAGTGTAGTTTTGGTATCCAAATGATATATTGATCACTTACATGTACTCTACAAAATTTTATGACGTGTAAGTTTATATTTGAAGTATATATTGGTATTTTCTACATTGCAATTACTAGTTGACAACACTTAATAAAACTACATTAATGACTACAATGAAGTAGTATTGATTAGGATTTTGGCACTATGGATTGTTCGATGATTGAATTAATAATATGATTGTGTGAGGATGATTGATATGATATTTTGTTGCTGGGTATTGTATGTGTTAGTAGGAACCAGAGCAGGAGCTTGACTAAAAATTCAGATGCGCCACAAAAATAAACTATTATTTATAAATTAAATATGCAAATCATATGTCATACAAAGTTATAATAAGTACAAAGTTGATCATAAAAAATGAAACTACATAATTTAAAAATATTTTAAAATAATTTTGCACACTCTTTGAATGACTTAAAATCATCAATATAAATTAGGTATAATTGTTCTTGTGGTCCCTTAATTTAATTTCATATAACACTTCGGTCATTTATCTTTTTATTTCTCTGATTTGGTTCTTTATTTAGTTTTATTACAAAAATTCGAAAATATAAAGAATGAAAATATGAGTTTATTTGAATATTTGAGTTATAAATTTGATGAAATTTACATTATATTGAAGATGATAATTAATTTTATGAGTTTTATTTGAAAATTTTGATGAATTCTTGTAAAAAAAATGATAACTTTGTTAACATTTTCAAAAATAAAAGATCAAATTGTTTACTTAAAATTAAATAAAGGGCCAAATCGAAAAAGAAAAAGAAAAAAAAAAAGATAAATAACTGAAATATTATCTGAAATTAAGTTAAGTAACCGCAAGAAGAATTATGCCTATAAATTATGACCTAACACTAGCACTAATTTTCCTTTCAATATAAAGTGTTATGTTATCTCCCAGAAAGTTAAGCATGCAATACAAGAGACAACAAATGTAAGAGAATAAATAAACAAACAAGAAGAAAAATGTAGTATATCACCAAATATCATCACTGCATGTATTTATTTGTTCACATAAATAAAACATCACCCAAGTACGAAGCAAATGTAAAATACCAAAAAAGAAAAAGAAAAAAAAATTACTTCAGAGACCCATCATCATCACTTTTTAATTCAACCAAAAAACAACCAAATTCATGCAAAATAATTAAACTAGCTCAAACACAAAGGAAAGTTGGTTTCTAAAATTGTAATAATACAAAATAATTGAAGCCACAATCATTTAATTAAGCTAACTTAGGTCAAATAATTGAGTAATGAATCTGAAGATGTCAATAAAAGCATATAATGAATCTGATGTCAATAATGAATATGCATATGATTTTTTATTTAGATCTCATATACAAACAAACAAACAAAATTAATTATTTTCTTATAGTATCCAAATCCAAAGGTTAGTTGTGAACATTAATGAAAACAGTTACTGATTAATCGTTTCTTCCTCGTTTTATTGTTCTCTACTTAGTTTTCATCTACTCCCATATATCTCATAAGTTACAAGTTCATTATCACCACATTTGAAGCATATCAAGACTTAAGGGAAGGAAAAGAGTAAGGACACACATACATCACCATGACTCAAACATCATTGTTGCACAATACATAACCATCAATGGAAGACAAGAAATCGAAAAAACCTTAATTTTTTTTCCTTACCTATTTACAATGGAGAAAACAAAGTGGCAAATTGAGAGTGACAGACTAAAGTGATAGGTCGCAGTAGATGTAGGAAAGGTTGTCGACAATGAGGGAAGGGTCGAAAGTTATGTGGAATTTTGTGTTTGGCAGCAAGTAGTAGAGAGTTGAGTGAGAGAGAACAAATAAGTAGTGAGAGCATTATCTATTTGTACCATGTTATTAAGGTATATTTGATATTAAGGTTAGGATGATTAGTGACTTAGGATAATGGTTAGACATTTATAAATATAAGTTATGAAATAATGTGATGGCATGATAAAAAAAAAAAAACATTCGAGTAATTGTAATATGTTATTTGAGTAGTGGAACACGCTGCGTAGAAGGAAATGTTGATTCTCGCGATGTTTTGATACCATGAAGGAAGTGAGAGATTAGAACACTAAGTTATGATTGAAGATGAATGGTAATATGTTGTGTTATACACAATCATGTGGTTAGGTAGAATATAAGTTAAATATATTAGGGTGTGGGTACAAATTCATGATATAGGTGTTTTGAAGGTCTTGAGGATAATCATATTTTGATGGTAATCCACAAGGGATAGAAGGTAACTCGTATTTGTGTTTTGGTATGAGGTTGATTAGTTATTTTGATTAATATTTTGTTTTCCATAATCTTTCGCAAACTATTTGGAATGAAAATCAAAACATAATCTTAATTGGTAAGGGTCCATAGTAATTTATATTGACCATTATGAAGTGAATATGTTACTTGAACTATTGAACTTCATCTAACCTTGTAGGGGATGCATTGTTACCTAGGATTGTGATCGTGTTGCATCAAGGGTTAGTTAAATTAGATAGGTACTATGACTTATTTTGTGTAAACATAAAGGATATTTTGTATGGCTAAATTGATATATGAATACATATGATTTTCATTTGTATGTTTTTCATGTCATATTATTTGTTAGATTTTATTGTGAATGAGACTAAGGCAAACTTTTATAAGTAATGTTCAACTACCTTTACCTATTAGTGCTATGGGATCTAAGGATCCCTGTTTGGATAAATTTTGAGATATATTATCACAAATTTAATGGGGCAAGATGAAAGATTGATCAATATATCATATAATGTCATTGAAATACTTGGATGACAACTACTTTTATTAGGACTTGTTCATTTTTTAGAGTAGATTGAATAAGAGATTTTTAGGATTGTCTAGATATATGGGAGGATTTGAAAGACTACAATCTTGATAACATAACTTTTTAACATTTTTACGCATATTTTTATTGAGTATTACATCCACCAAGTAGTTGTTATTTAAGCAATGTCAACAAATGGATAGGGTTAAGCCTCATCAAACTACTTGTTTTAAGAGTTATTTTTTACATGTTTTTTAGATGTCGATTTTGTTATTACCCCGCATATAAGGCTTTAAGTAGCAGCATGTTTGTGCTTTTATTTCATATTTATTCTTTTTAAAATTTTTCCAATAAGTCTTTTCATCTTTTGATGTATCTTAGAGAAGAGATAGGCTATGTAGGCCATGTGTTGCCACTGCACTTCTATACATCAATAATATATATATATGTGGACCCACTAATGGGGCAAGTTTCTCTATGAAAGTACATATTAATATGTAATTAATGTGTATTTTGAGTTTTAAACTCCAAAATACTTACGATATAACATCTTATTTTGCATTCTAATTTCAAAGATTCTTGCCTGAAAGTGGAAGGCATGATAAAGATATAAACATATCAATCTTAAGCTTTTAGTAGAGTTAATAATTATAAAATCGCAATATTAAAGAGGAAAAATAAAAGTAAATAAGAAGGATTTAAAACACATTCAAAATATGTAATCAATGAATTAAACATATAAAAAGGACATGAAAACCAATTATATAGTATTAACAACACATTATTTCATAACCCAAAATGACACCCCTAATATTGGAAAAGACTCAAATCAGCAGAAAAATAATAAAGAAGAAATAGGGACATAAATTTCTTTAAAATGAGATGATGAATTTACGCCTTTATGGGAAATTGGGGGAAAAACACCTTAACATCCCATCACACTGCAATTATACACAAAGCTCTCTATTTGTCTTCTTGCAAGCAAGTTCCATTGTGGTGCGCCTTTATTATTTGGGACCCAAGCATTAACCTCAAGCACTCTTCTCCCATCAAAAGTAGAACCTCCAATAACAAACAATTGATTTCCACATGCCCGAAAGGCTATTCCCCAACCATTCACTGAGAATGCTAGGTCAGGAAGTCTTCCAATGGTGACCCATGAGTTGTTGTCATTAACATACCTTTTTATTTCTTGTTTTGCATGATCAGCAACATACAAAATGTTATTTAAAACAGCAATCAAAGGAGGAGCCTCAATATATGTGGATGTTTCATTTTGTGGAGGACACATGTTGGGTATTTCACGCCATTTTCTTGTCTTCAAATCAAACTCTTCTCCAGATGTTAACTTTGTAGTTTTGTCAGCTCCAATTCCCCCAAGGACATAAAATTTTCCATCCATAAATACACCAGAACACATCTTCCTTGCAGTATTCATGTCTGGAAGAATCTCCCATTGGTTGGTATCTAAGTTATAAAGCTCGGCAGACTTTAAGATATTTCCCTGTAGATCGCAACCACCAGCTAATATGGCAATTTCTCCAATGCTAGCAGAACCAAACAAGCATCTAGAAGTATTCATTTCAATACCTTTTGTCCATTCATTAGTCAAAATGCTATATTTATAAATGGCACTAGTCATTATTTCCCTTCCAAAAACTAGAAGGTTTGTACCAACAGCCAATGACTCCTTGTCTGACAACATAAATAATTCACTAGAATTCATTCTAGGCAAATGCATCCATCGACCACGATTTGGATCAAATGCCTCCCATTCAAAGGGATCACAAGAGAAGTATACCCATTGCTCAATTATACCTAGTTTACGCCTTAGTTGATATAATTCTCCTGTTCGAATGAGAGATCGAAAATGATGATTCACTGCAGCAATTGAGCCATAATCTGACCTTGACAGTCGAAGGAGACAATTGATAGAAATGTCTCGACCAAGTGGGTGAATTAGAGAACTTAGGTCAGGGTCAACACAAGTTTTTTTCTTATCATTCCCTTGGTTATGGGATTGCAAAGGAGAATTGTAATCTTTGTGACTTTCCTTATCTTGAGAATCATTTGGATTTTCGATTGACTTTCTCAGCATGATTTGCTTTTCTTTTTCTTCTAATTGGTGCATATTGTTTGAAAGTTTCAAAATGAGAAAGGGCGGGATCTACAACAAGTTAGATAGAAGTTATGAATTAGATCACATAAAAAGGCTTGATTTTTAGTCCGTAAAAATTGAAATGAAATATAAATAAATCAATTAGTAAATAGTAATTCAAACTCCACTACATCAAAGTAAAAATTTCTTTTGGCCTCAAATATACATATACCTCCAAAGCAAATCTTAAACAAACATGAAAATGAAAATCAATTAGTGCAGAATCACCCAAGAAGACGATAATGCATAAGGAATCATCCACATGCTTTTAGAATAAAGCATATTCACACAAATATCATAGCCATGACAATGAGCATCCAAATGGTGATACTAGATTACCAAGGGAGATAATCAAAATTGAAAAAATAATAGAAATCGCAACATACAACCTCCTAAATTTTTTTTTATATAGAAATAAAATAAAATCAGACATGCAAGTGATTCTATATAGAGGAGATAGGAGTTCATATACAAAAAATTCAAGAGTTAATCAAATAAGAAATAAATTCACATTAAAACATATGTAGTATATTTACAAGAGTACGTCATTCAAATAAATAAATAAAGTAATTAAAAAAAAAAAAACTAATTTGTATCAATCACACATACCTTTTTCTCCAATGTGCTCACTACTTGTCTCATGATTTCTCCAATAACTAATATTTTTCATATTAGCAACGTGTTCACTACTTATAACATGATTTCTCAATTTATAATTAATATTTCTCCAATATATACTATCTTCTTTAGCCAATTTACTTGTACTAGGAAAAGCATTAAATATTTTATACAAATAGTGTGTTTTTTAATTGAGAAACTTTTTAATATAAAGTGATGAAGAAAAGTGTTTTGACGATTCATTTAGTAAAATCTATATCAAAAAGTTTAACAATACATTTTTTCTACAAATAAATATCTCAAACTTGTATCAACTAGCAATCACCAATATTTTCAATTTTACTTATTTACCTATAAACTCTTTTGCGATTTTCAGTTGATTCATATTCTTGAGTTGATATTTATATCTTAGATTATTTAATAAATTAATATAATAAATATTATATAATATTTCTTTTAAAATTGATGATAAAGTCAATTGATTTAATATTTATTGAGATAATATTAAATTTATATAATATTTTATCAAATTTACTTTTCAGAATAGTAGAATATGCGCCTTTTTATTAAATAAAAAACAAATTTTAAGGTTTTTTATTAACTAAAAAAATTATTTTTATTGAAGACCTAAAGCGGTTGCTTTACTCTTAGTATGGCTCTGCAACTTTTTTGTCCTAAATTTGCACCCAAAAAAATTATGGCATGTAGAAATGAAAAAAATACAACGAACAAAACAAATAGTGAAATTAAGATAAACTTACGAATTTAGGCAAAGAACTTGAAAGTTAAACTAGGTATTTACCAATTTAGGGAACTTTGGGTTATCTCTTTCACTCCGCCTATATCTACTCCATTATCTAGAAATACGATACTTTCTGGTTAATATTTGATCTTGTGTGAGAGAAAGCTTCTGGTGTTTCTGTCAATATTGCCCATTATTTATAGAACAAAAAATAAAGAAAATGAAAAATAATTTTCATTATTTTTATTATTATAAAAAGTATGCATAGGGTGTATTCAAGTTATGTGAAAACTCATTGTTTAAGATCTTTGTCCTAAATGCATCGAAACTTGTAATAGTCACTTACTACATATATTGCGAGTTTGTTATACTTTATTTTTTTTTAGAGTAACTTTTATTCTGCCTTCCCTTAAAAAAAATTTGTTTTTTGTTTTACTTATTTTTTCTCATCAAAAAAAAAAATTACTTCATTTTATTAAATATATTTTTGTCTCTATCTTTAATATCTTTGACTAGATTTAAATATAAAAAATATGAGCTACTCAAGCATTTTAATACTATAAACTTTTTACCTGTCAAAAAAATACTATAGTTTTTTATAATAATTGAGGAAATATATATTTTTTTTCAGTTTCTTTTAGTTGTCATTTTAAGGGAAATTACACATATCAAGAAAAATAAAAATAAAAATTATTGTTTTTAATATATTTATTTAATTATTCATATAATACCCGTTAATAATTTATTATCTTATGTTACTTATTTTTCTTTATGCAACAAATATTTAAGAGTATTAGTGGCAAAACAATAATAAATGTTATGTTGAATTTTGAAAATAATATCTAAATAATAATAATTTTATTCTATAAAAATGACAAGTAAAAAGGAACATAAAGAATATCTAAGAGGCAAGATTTCTCCATTTGACATTAAATTCATCTTTGCTTTTAAATTTATTGACATCATGACTGCTAATTAATAATTTGATAAAAAAAATAATAAGAGTTTAATTTTACATACACGGAAATATAAAATAGTTTTACAAAGAAGTCTAATTAGATATTACTATTTGAATATTTTTTTAAATAACTATTCAAATATTTGTATTGATATTTTTTAAAATATTATTATTATAATATCAATGTCAAGTTATTTTATATTATTGACATAAAAAGGATTTATCATTATTTTACGAGTTTGGTTTGTATATTTCTTCTAAAAAATAAACAAATTAAATTCATAAAGTAATATACATTCATTTTAGAAGAAAAAAAGTTCCTTTTTTAAACAATCTGTCATCTTGAATTTCATTTTTTTTATAACTCTCACCTTGACAAAATTAATGGCATAAAAAAATACCGTAATAAAGTATTGTTTTTTTTAAAGGAGGCATAAAGTATTATTGACGGCTTGGAAATTGAAAATTGGACTCCTATAATAGAAATAAACTATAAACCTTTACAAAAATAGATGAATAAAAATATTAAATGATGTAAGAGATCAAACAAAATAAATGTATTTAATTTTTTTGGTTTATATATAATTTTAATTATTTATCTTTTATTTAATATTTTTTTGTCAAAAAAACATCTTTTATTTAATATTTGTTTTGATTTTTTACCTTTAGTTTAATTCAATTTGGTCTTTTATAAGGGTGTATTTTAATGCTTGTCACAATGACAACAAAAGTTATACCAACATATGATCATTAAAATTTCGTCTAGCAATTGCTAATATATATCAAAGTATAATATTCTTTCAATCTATTTAATTCAATAATAGACTCTCACTTGAAAAAAAAAATATTATTGTATGCTTTGAAATATATGTAAACTCTATAAAATGAATGTTATTTATTAGAGTTAATTATATTTTCACCTTATCCTTATTAAGATTGCTTACTAACTTTACAATTAGTCGAATATTTGATCTCAATAGTTTATGAAAATAATTATATAATTGTGTGAAAGAGTTATGATGAAAATTAATAAAATATACTACACTTATAAAAGATAAATGATAGAAAAAAAATTCAAAAATCTAAAATAAATTTTTGGTAAAAATAAATTATCAAAATTATATTTTTTTTAAATAATGTTCAGGTATGCTTTTTATTGAATGTTACCAATGTTTTCTAGAAAAAAGAATATATACTATTCTTCTATTTGAATAATACTTTTAACCTTATGATTTTTCGAAACTCTGTTAGTCATTTCTCAAGGCATGTCTATTTATTTTAAATTGTCTTCCAAAAAGTTTTGCAATGAGAAATATTTTGCTTTAAAAATACAAATAAACAATTTTTTTATTCAGTATCTATATAGTTATTTTATATGATTCCAACAAATATAAATTTTTATATTAAATATTAATTAATTACATATAATCATGTCAATATAAATTATTTATTTTTGGTGAATTCAATATAAATTTATTAAACCATGAAAAGTTGTAAAATAGTGTTATTGTAATATTAAAAATATATCAAAGCAAGGGAATAGACATAACGACCAAATAAAAATATAGAATTAAATAAAGTTTTACTCTCTATAAAATTTTGCTATTTTATTTCTAATCTTTATAAAAATATCATTAACTTTTAACTCCTTAAAAAAAAATTGGTTAAGTTTTTGTCCCTGATTTTAAATTCCTATTGTGTATCATTTAAATTTTTTACTGATTTTTTGTAGTAATATATGACATATTTAACAACTTCCGTACAAAAAATTTGAATTTTTCAATAAATAATAAATCAAATATGAATTTTAAAGTTTTTTTTGTCAAAAATTCATACTTAATTTATCGCTTATTAAAAAATTATAATTTTTTGTAAGGATTTTTTTTCATAATGTCTCAAATATTACAACAAATAATAATTGGAAATTTCTTATAATGTATCAAGTATTATTGCAAAAAATTATTCAGAAACTCGAAAGATACACATTAGTTTATATAAAATTAGGAATCAAATATGAAAACAAAATTTTTTATTAATAAAAAAAAAACTAAAACTAAAATAGTGAGATTTTATAGAGACTAAAAACTTATTTAATCTAAATATATATATTTAGAGTAGATTAAAATTAAATTAAATTCAAATAAAATAAATATTCTTTTATTGTTAGAGGGGTGTATTGAATTAGATTTAAAAAAAAAAAATTAAAAAATTCTAGTGAAAAGTCATATGACGTTCAATCAATCCTTTAATATAATATATACATATAAATGCAATTCCTTATTTTGATCGGATATTTTTTAAATAAATTTACCCTTAACAATTTTTTTTTTCAAATTTTAATTTTAACTTAAATTAGCAGAGGCTTCTTTACAAAACAATCTTTTCAAAATTCAAATTTGAAAACGTGTAACATGAATATTCACGTGATACTTATAAAAATTTAAATAGCATAAATAATATAAAACTAAAATAAATAAATTAAAATAAAAGAGATATTTTATAATAAAGTAAACATACAATAAAATACAATTAAAAAAAAGTAGATAGATAAATACATATATGTCCGCCATTCTTCTAGTCCAAATAAGTCTGACGTTTAATTAAGATAATCTTAACCTTTAAAACTAAGTTCTTAAAATAAGTGGTATTTAAAAACTTTTTAAATTGTAATAGATTATCTTTTAAAAAAAAAGGTTTCTCTTGGAGCATGTTATATTTTTTAATGAGTTTTTCGTATTAACAATCTTTTCCTTACCGAATAAAACTTCTATGAATTCTTAATTATTTTATTCCTTTTTATCTCTATTCTCTCCCTCTAATCTCTCTAATTTGTCGATCTCCTAATTTCTTTGATTTTAATATATCTCCAATATATATTCTCTATTCTTATTTCTTTTATGCATTTATATTTCTCTCCTCCATGCATTTTACTCCTCTCTCATTCTCCACCCTCGGACACAAGTAAAAATCTTGTTTTATAGAGATATTTAACCATAGTTTTCCGTTGTCAACCGTTGAACATGACATTTTCATTGAGAAATCATCATGAAGACAACTTCAAAGAATAAATAAAATGTTTTCTTCAATTGTAAAAAAATGAATGATATGATTTTGTCAAAAATATTAATAATATAATATTTATTACTATGGATATTAACTCAGCAATTAATAAAATTTATTCAAAACAAAAAACAATTAATGAAATTCTTACCCGTTTAAACAATAAAAGTTATGTACAGACCGAAACAAAGAGTTATATTTGTTTTATCATTTTAAATTATTATATGGATATTAACTTTATATGATTCAACTTTATATATTTAATTCATGTTATATATGTACTGTATATCTAATGTAATATGCAATTAGCTAGGTAAATATTTTATAGTTGATTGTAAATCAATTTTTTGAATGACTTTTTTTATAAAAAAATGGAAGGAAAATTAATATTATTAATAACAAAAATGGATAGTCATTTTACAACTGTCTTTTACAATATTTGAACCATATTACTTAATATTAAATTTACCTTAATTCTTAGTTCTACTACATTTTTAGTGAAATATTCCACAAGACATTGCATGATAATTAACTAATTATCCTCAAAATTAAAACAAATTATTTATCTTTTTGTGCATCATAAGAAATGTCTGTTGAGACAAAATCTCTCTCAATTGGTTTTAATGATAACAAAATTAATTAAAAGATTATGATTGAGGTTAATAACTAATTTGTGTTTTTGAGTATATTCAAATAAGAAAACAGGTTATTATTCATCAAGGCAAAAAGAAGAAAATTCTGAGTTAAATGTTAAGTATGGAAAATGCCGAGGATGGTCTCACGAGATGGTGAAACTGCAGTTCTGCATCCTCGCTGATTTGAATTACTTTTAATCATTAAACAAAGGCAGAATAATATTAAAGAATGAATTATTTTATTCATTAAACAAAGGCAGAATAATATTAAAGAATGAATTATTTGATTCATTCAACAAAGGCAAAATAGTATTAAAGAATGAATTGTTTGATTCATTCAACAAAGGCAAAATACTATTAAAGAATGAATAAAGAAAAGCTTTTGAAGAAAAGGAGCAAGAAAGGCAAAAGAAAGGTACGAGGAAGGATTACACTTGCATGTGCCTATAGTCAACATCTTGAAAAACATCCCAACACTTTATGAAAGCAACCCATCATGTCATAGGCAAAGGCTACATGTACTCTTGTGTGATTTAAAAAAATTATAAAGTCAATCTTCAAAAAGGCAACAACAAACAAGTCAAAAATAAATTGCTCACATGTCTTAAGGCAAGGAAAGAGAAAAGGACTTCACACGTGAAGCCTTTACAAAGCCTTGAAGAAAGGAATGAAAAAGACATCACATGTTCTTACAAGCATTAAATGAAGGAAAGAGAAAAAGTTCGCATGTGAAGCTTTAACAAGGCATTGAAGAAAGGAGAACGAAAATGACTTCACATAAACTTTCAAACATTAAAGAAAGGAAAGAGAAAAGGACAGCACGTGCCTCAAGTACCCAGAAAATCTGCTACCTCGTACTTGAACATGGAATGCATCTATCCAAGGAGTTGAATGGCATTTTCGTAATTATGAAGAAAAACCTTGGCATTTCTAAAATGGATTTTCCAACGGTCATAAAAAGCTTGGCATATGAAATGAACATCATAAGACCTCTATAAATTGCAGCAAGCTGATCTTCATCAAATACACAACACATTACATTAAAAAGATCAAAGATCTTAAAGCTTTTAAGAAGCATCATCCATTATCTCTTCATACTTTCTACAATCCTACATTAGATCTATGTTAATCTTTTGAGAAAGTATTTAAAATCAATCACTCTCATATCACATTGTAATTTCCACGTGAGATACACTTGGAAATATTTGAAATCTGATTGTAAGCTTGGTGAAGCTTAAGAATACACAAGTTGTAATCATCCTCTGTCTGAGGTTGATCTGTTTGAACATTAGTGAAATCTCACAAGGGTGTGAGGACTGGAAGTAGCCATCTTTGGGTGAACCAGTATAAAAATAGTGTGTGTCAATCTTATATTTCTCTTTCACTCTTTAGCTCAGTTCAAATCTGAAGGTTTTGAAAAACCCATCCTCGGTCTTGCCATCCTCTACAAGATGATAGTTTTTAAATCACTTGAAAATTATTTTTAACAGCAAAATCCTTATTCAACCCCCCTTCTAGTGATATTTAGCTACATCAATTGGCATCAGAGCAAGGTCCTCTAGAAAAATACACCTAACAGTGTAAGAGAAAAAGATCCAAAAATGTCTAAAGCTAAGTATATTCCTGAAGGAGGATCATCCAGGCGACCTCCCTACTTTGATGGTACAAATTACTACCACTGGAAAGGTAAGATGAGACTATTTCTCATATCACAAGACAACAATATGTGGTCTGTAGTGGAAAATGGAGATCATGTCATCAGAACCAACAACGCATATGTAACCTCTGATGTGAAACCTCAAGCACAATGGACGACTGATAAAAATGCAAATGTACTCCTAAACTCTAAAGCTCATTTATTTCTAACGTGTGCTTTGAGCAGGGAAGAGTATGATAGAGTCGAAGAGTGCAAACGCGCTAAGGAGCTCTGGGACACTCTAAGGATCCATCATGAAGGAACAAGTCACGTGAAAGAAGCAAGAATTGACATGGGAGTAAGAGATTTCAAGTTATTCGAAATGAAGGATGAGGAAACTATTGATGAAATGTTCTCAAGGTTAACAATCATATTAAATAACTTGAGATCTCTTAGAAAGGTATACTCCGTTCAAGAAAGGATAAGAAAAATCCTAAGGAGTTTACCAAAAGAATGGAGGTCAATGGTGACGGTCATTACAAAAGCAAGAGACTTGACCAACATGAAATTGGAAGATCTAGTTGGTACTCTAAGAGCTCATGAACCATTGTTGCTGGCTGATAAACCTAGCAGAAAAGAAAAAATGATTGCGCTAAAAACAAGCCAAACAGAAAGTTCATCCTCTAAGAAGACGGAAGAGGTCATGAAAAAGGAAAGCTCGGAGTATACTCTATCTGAGGAAGAGGATGAACTGGCTCTGATTTCCAGAAGAATCCAGCGGATGATATATCGAAGAGGACAAGATAGAAGATCTCCTCAAAAAGAAAAAACTGAAAAAAGTCAGATAACTTATTTTGGATGCAACAAGATGGGACACTACAAAACTGAGTCAAAACAAATCCATGATGATTACTTGGGATGACAGTGATGAGTCATCCTCTGAGCAAGAAAAGGATGAAGAAGCCAACCTCTATCTTATGGCAAAATCAGAAACTGAAAAAGTAAGTATTTCAGAACTATGTCCTTCTTGTGAACAATTAAAAATTGAATTTGACAATCTTTTAAATGACTCAAATACTTTATCTCATAAATGTGGTTTTCTCAAAAATCAACTTTATGAAATAAAAAAACTCAGTGAGGAACTTCAAGCCAAGAATGAGAAATATGAAAAAATCATTCTAGATTTGCAGTTATCTCATGAGAAATTATCTGAGCAACAAGCACTTTTAAATAAAAAGAATGTCAGAATTCATCCTC
>NC_021166.2:20323078-20330835 GCF_000331145.2 Cicer arietinum
ACAAAAACAAATCCATGATGATTACTTGGGATGACAGTGATGAGTCATCCTCTGAGCAAGAAAAGGATGAAGAAGCCAACCTATGTCTTATGGCAAAATCAGAAACTGAAAAAGTAAGTATTTCAGAACTATGTCCTTCTTGTGAACAATTAGAAATTGAATTTGACAATCTTTTAAATGACTCAAATACTTTATCTCATAAATGTGGTTTTCTCAAAAATCAACTTTATGAAATAAAAAAACTCAGTGAGGAACTTCAAGCCAAGAATGAGAAGTATGAAAAAATCATTCTAGATTTGCAGTTATCTCATGAGAAATTATCTGAGCAGCAAGCACTTTTAAATAAAAAGAATGTCAGAATTCATCCTCCAGAAGAGGACACAGAAAAGGAGATTTTAAAAGTAGAAGTTGAAGAACTAAAAAATGACATTACCAACTTTGTTAAATCTACTGAAACTTTTCAAAAGATAACGGGATCTCAATCTGGAATGTTTGACAAAGCTGGTATTGGCTTTAAAAGTTCTCAAAAACAAAAATTGTATGAAAATTTTTTCTTGCCTAAAAAACAAGAGGATATGCCAAAATGTACTTTTTGCAAAAAACTTGGGCACACTTTCAAAATATGTCACGCTAACAAGAAAGCTGAAAATATAAAGAAAGGATGTTCATTTTGTGGTAAACATGTACACCATGATTCTATTTATTATCACAAAAGAAAAATCCTCACAGGAGGAAAAACTAACCAACAAGGACCCAATGCTATATGGGTACCTAAGTTACTTTTAAAACCTAACACATCTTCATCCTCTGATCAACAAAAGAAAGCCTTGGTACTTGGACAGTGGTTGCTCAAGGCATATGATAGGAGATAAGCATTGCTTTATTTCCTTGGAGATAAATGATGGAGGATCAGTCACATTTGGTAACAATGATAAAGCTCAAATAAAAGGTACATGTATTATTGGTAAAAATAATTCTGCTAAAATTAAAAATGTTCAGTATGTGGATGGTCTAAAACATAACTTGCTAAGTATTAGTCAATTATGTGATAGCGGTTTCGAAGTCATTTTTAAGCCTACTCTATGTGAGGTTAAACATTCATCCTCGGGTAAAGTTTTCTTCTCGAGTTTTAGAAAAAAGAATTTATATGAACTTTATCTGGATGATTTACCCAATGAATCTTGTTTTGTATCCATTGATAAAGATAAATGGATTTGGCACAAAAGAGTTGGTCAGACAAGCTTAAAAACTATTTCTAATTTATCAAAGTTAGAATTAGTTAAAGGTCTTCCATAAATTAATTTTGAGAAAGACAAAGTTAGTGAAGCTTGTGTTAAAGGAAAACAAGTTAAAAGTAGCTTTCACTCAAAAAATATTGTTTCAACAAAACATCCTCTTGAACTTATTCATATTGATCTTTTTGGTCCCATCAAAACTCCAAGTCTTAGTGGTAAAAGATATGGTTTTGTTATTGTTGATGATTTCTCTCGTTTTACTTGGGTTTTATTTTTGAAACATAAAGATGAAGCCTTTGAGGCGTTCCACCATTTTTGCAAAAAGATTCAAAACGAAAATGGATCAAAAATTGTCTCGGTGAGAAGTGACCATGGGGGTGAATTTGAAAATGAATCCTTTAAAAATCTTTGTAATGAAAATGGTATTTCTCACAACTTTTCTTGTCCAAGAACTCCCCAACAAAATGGGGTTGTTGAAAGGAAAAATAGAACTTTACAAGAAATGGCTAGAATCATTTTAAATGAAGCCAACATTGAAAAATACTTTTGGGCCGAAGCCATTAACACTGCTTGTTATATTTCTAATCGTGCATCCATTAGAAAAAATTTAAACAAAACTCCATACAAACTATGGAAAGGGAGAAAACCAAATATTTCCTATTTTCATATTTTTGGGTGTTATTGCTACATTGTTAATAATAAAGAAAAATTTGGGAAAGTTTGATCCAAAATCTGATAAAGGAGTTTTTCTAGGATACTCCACAACGTCAAAAGGTTATAGAATATATAATCTTAGGACTCAAACTGTAGAGGAATCCATGCATGTTATTTTTGATGAGTTTGATGACTTGTGTTTAGAAAAAATGGATAAAAATGAAGAAGATGAACCTTCACCCTCTCGAGTACCCGGTCCTCATGAAGAGGATGAGTCTGACCCAACCTCACAGCAACCTCCAAGAGGATGGAGAACAATCACACATCATCCTTCAGATCTAATCATTGGGAATACTGAAGATGGTGTTAGAACCAAAAATTCTCTAAGGGAAAACACTACCAACATGGCCATGATATCACAAGTTGAACCCAAAACAATTGATCAAGCTATTGGTGACAAATCATGGGTTGAAGCTATGATGGAAGAACTCTCACAATTTGAAAGAAACAAGGTATGGAATCTTGTACCCCATCCTCTGGACAAATCTATTATTGGGACTAAATGAATATTTAGAAACAAACTAAATGAGGATGGAGAAGTCATTAGAAATAAAGCAAGACTAGTGGCACAAGGGTACAATCAACAAGAAGGAATTGATTATGATGAAACGTTTGCACCCGTAGCAAGACTTGAAGCAATAAGAATCCTCTTAGCTTATGTTACTCATAAAGATATAAAACTATTTCAAATGGATGTCAAAAGTTCCTTTTTGAATGGGTTCCTAAATGAAGAAGTGTATGTTCGTCAACCTCATGGTTTTGAGGATGAGAAGAGGCCGAATCATGTGTTCAAACTCTCAAAAGCTCTTTATGGGTTAAAGCAAGCTCCTCGAGCCTGATGTGAAAGGTTAAGTTCTTTTCTAAAAGAAAATGGATTCATTAGGGGTCAAATTGATACTACTCTTTTTAAGAAGACTCTTGAGAAAGATTTATTGATTGTTCAAATACATGTCGATGACATAATATTTGGCTCTGAAAATGAAATAATGTGCAAAGAATTCTCCAACCTCATGCAAAGTGAGTTTGAGATGAGTATGATGGGAGAATTAAAATTCTTCCTTGGTTTGCAAATTAAACAACGAGATGATGGTATCTTTATATCTCAAGAAAAATACACCAAGGATCTACTTAACAAATACAAAATGAGTTCAGTCAAAAGTATGGGAACTCCAATGCATCCATCCTCCATACTCCACAAAGATGATGAAGGAACTCCAATATCTGAAAAAGAGTATAGAGGGATGATTGGGTCCTGGCTATGTTTAACAGCCAGTAGACCGGACATAGTCTTTGCAGTCGGTCTTTGTGCAAGATTTCAATCCTCTCCCAAAGAATCTCATCTTACTGCAGTAAAAAGGATTTTTAGATATCTTGTGGGCACTATCAATCTGGGAATTTGGTACAAAAAATGTTCAAATCTTGACCTCACTGCTTATTGTGATGCCGATTATGCTGGAGATAAAGTTGAAAAGAAGAGAACAAGCTGAGCTTGCCAACTTCTGGGTAAATCTCTAATAAGTTGGTCATGCAAAAAACAAAGTACTATTGCTCTTTCAACTATAGAGGTTGAATATGTATCAGCTGCTCAATGTTGCTCACAACTACTATGGATAAAGAATCAACTAGAGGATTACTCTTTAAGGTACACCAAAATTCTCATCCTCTGTGATAACACAAGTGCCATTAATCTTTCTAAAAATCTCAGTCAACATTCAAGATCTAAGCATATTGAAATTAAATGAGATCATGTTCAAAGGGAGATATAGAATTAATTTTCATTGACACTGAAAATCAATTGGCTGATATTTTTACAAAACCTCTACAAGAGGATCGATTTAAATACATCTTAGAAGAACTCTCCATCATAAATTTTTCCCAAAGTCATTTAAATATTTTAATTCTGTTATTTTCTGTTTTTATTTTTATTTTCTATTTTTATTTTTATTTTTTAAATTTTATTTGGGTCAATATAATAGCAAATCTGATCCCTCAAATAAAGTTTAAAAATTAGAGGATACGAAAACCAAAAGAAGACTCTATGTACTTTTAGGTGAAACTTCCTCTTGACAAGTCAGTCAAGGAATGCGCATGCCTCTCTTTTTCCATGGGTCAAATGGATGGCACGTTTTGCATACTTCCCATCCCTCAGTAAATCCACAGACTGCATTAAATGCAGTTCATCATGATTCCCGCATCATCATCATTACGCATCATCAACGGCTCCCTTTTTCCTCTCTTTCTCTCACGCTTTTAATTTTTTTTTTCTCTCTCTTTTTAATTTCTTTCTCTCTCCATCATTCAATGAGATTTCTTTCTCTCTCACGTTTCAAATCTCAACTCTCTCTTTCTCTCATTTATTATATTTCTCTCTCCTTTTATTACTTTATCTCTCCGTTTTTATTTCTCTCTATTTCTCTCTCATACGTTTTTCTCTCTCAATTAATCAGTTTCATTTCTCTCTCTCTCTTCACCACGAACTCCCTTTCAGTATTCTCAAACCATTCCCTTTTGTTTCCTCCTCTCAACAAAAATGGCTCGCATCAAAACTACAGACAAGAGAAAAATCTTATCTTTTGATCCGGAAACAGACTCACAAAACTATTCAAGCTCTGAATCCGCTGGCCAAGGAATAAAACACAAGTCTGTCTCTCCTCCTCGGGCACTTCCTCAACCTCTTTCTCAAAAAACCAAAAAACCCTCATCTTCAAAACCCACTGCCTCAACTAGAAGATCTTCAAGAGTTCAGTCTGGGGCTGTCTCTTCAAGCAAAAAGGTTCCTCAGGACTTTACTGTTCATGTGGTTGATTCAGACGATTCCAAAGGAAATACCTCGGCTCCATCGATCCCTAAATCATCTTCCAAAACTTCCACTCCAAAAAGGTCAAAAACTAAATCAACTGAACAGGGTAAACTACTCCAAAGAAATTTTGTTCATCCAAAACAACTTATGTTCCTCTTTTTTACTCCACAGATTCAGAGACAAATTATACCTCAAAATGGATCAATAAATTTGTGGTTCATGGCAAGCACATTGACCTAATTAATTTGAAAAACGGTGGCTTTAACATTGAAGAAGTGTTTGATAAGTTAGGATGGACCTCCTTTTTTAGAGTAAATGAACCACAATACCCACTGTTGGTAAAGGCATTCTATGCTGCATGCAATGGCTGTAAAGGAAGCCCTGGTTTCAGTTTTGTACTTAAAGGAGTACACTTGGAAGTAAACCCCACTACATTATGCAAAATCCTTGACCTACAAGATGCTGGAGCTCACTGTTTTGCTGAAACTTGGTATATGCAATATTTGATCACTCGAACTTCCGTTCTTCAAAACATCTTGATAAATCCTCGTAAACCTCTCGTAGCTTCATACCTTCCTCCTATGTGTCGGATTTTTCACAACATATGTGTTCACTCGATAATGCCTCGAGCTGGGAGCTTTGAAAAGGTAATCGAACTTGATATTCTGATTATTCATCATCTGTTGACTGGAACACCCCTTCATTTGGGCAATATCATATTTAGCTACATGTTGAATGCTGCCATTGTGGGTCGATCAGCTCCCTATGGGATGATCTTGACCAAAGTCTTTAAGTTCTTTAAGGTACCTCTTGATGATGAAGAGAGAATTCAATGCAATAACTTCTTTTCTATGAAAAATATCAAACAAATGCGCATTGACCTGCCTGAACAAACCCCCACATCAAGGAAGAAGAAAACTGCCTCAAAGAAACAGAAGTTTGCCTCTCCACTATCTCATTCTCGCACCCCCACTTCCTCATTTAACTCCGTTGGCTCAACACTTCCTCAATCTCCATAACTCAGTAACAATCCATCAACACATACTGCCGCTCCTTCAGTTGAGGATGCAGTTGAAGAAAATTCTCCACAACGTGCGGAGGATGGTGAAGACTGATTCTTTGATCTGAACGTATCATATGATCACCATTCTTCAAAAAGCCCTCGTAGGAACATGCATGCGGAAGAATCCACATTACCATCTCAAGTAAGTCTAAATTGTTCTCCTATCTCTCCAAATATTGCTCCATCTAATTCTGATCCAGATTTACAAGAAAAATCCAAAAGAAATTGTTGGTTAACTTTTCTCACTTTCAGAAAACCATTGCTCTGTTTGGACTCATTCTGGAATGGGTTACCAAACACTTGGGTTCATTTGCTGCTGCCAATAACCAACCTCCTGTGCTACCGGCCCAGTTCTCCTTTGTCCAAAACTTTACATCTTCGTCATGTGAAGGATCATCTTCCGTTGACTGACTCTGTTTTATATTTGTTATACTTTTTGATTGACTCTGTTTTATATTTGTTATACTTTTTGTTATGTTGGTTAACTCTTTGATATTCTGTTTAAACTCAAATTATGGTTGCTGATGTTATGGTTTGAATTCATGAACCTATGGTATTTTGTTTAAGTTACTGGAACTTATTTTAGGTGTTAATGAAAGTTCTACTTACCTCAATATTGCATAATTTCAAAAATTTGTTTTTTACTTGAATGTTAAAAGGAAAATTTTTCAAAATTATCACTTGTATGATTGAGGGGGAGTTTAATTATTTCATTCTTACATATAACAAAAATCGTAATCTAAAGAATTTTGTCATCATCAAAAAGGGGGAGATTGTTGAGACAAAATCTCTCTCAATTGGTTTTAATGATAACAAAATTAATTAAAAGATTATGATTGAGGTTAATAACTAATATGTGCTTTTGAGTGTATTCATATAAGAAAACAGGTTATTATTCATCAAGGCAAAAAGAAGAAAATTCTGAGTTAAATGCTAAGTATGGAAAATACCGAGGATGGCATCACGAGCTGGTGAAACTGCACTTCTGCATCCTCGCTGATTTGAATTACTTTTATTCATTAAACAAAGGCAGAATAATATTAAAGAATAATTATTTTATTCATTAAACAAAGGCAGAATAATATTAAAGAATGAATTATTTGATTCATTCAACAAATGCAAAATAGTATTAAAGAATGAATTGTTTGATTCATTCAACAAAGGCAAAATACTATTAAAGAATGAATAAAGAAAAGCTTTTAAAGAAAAGGAGAAAGAAAGGCAAAAAAAGGTACGAGAAAGGATTACACTAGCATGTGCCTATAGTCAACATCTTGAAAAGCATTCCAACACTTTATGAAAGCAACCCATCATGTCATAGGCAAAGGCTACATGTACTCTTGTGTGATTTAAAAAGATTATAAAGTCAATCTTCAAAAGGCAACAACAAACAAGTCAAAAATAAATTGCTCACATGTCTTAAGGCAAGGAAAGAGAAAAGGACTTCACACGTGAAGCCTTTACAAAGCTTTGAAGAAAGGAATGAAAAAGACATCACATGTTCTTACAAGCATTAAATGAAGGAAAGAGAAAAAGTTCACATGTGAAGTGTAACACCCCGAATTTTCAAAGCGATGGTGTATTTTTTTTCAAAAGAAATTAAAATAAATCAGATAATTAAATAAGTCAATACCTTTGGATAAATAATTGAGTCATTATAATTTACAAGTAGCGGAAAAGTTTCTCAAAATATGAATTCAAAATGTTTACACATCAAAAGTTGGTACATGTAACCCATCGAAAATAACATGTCAAGCTGACAATATTAGTATAAGTACAGTCTTCCATTTTAAAACAAATACAATTCAAAAGAAAGACATCTGATCCCTCTATGTCAACCTAATCTGATCATTCTCCAAAACAAACTAAACACCCTGAGTGATCTCCACGCGCCCCGTAAGATCCTCCTAACATAGCTCCAGTTAGGCATTTCCCACAACATTCC
>NC_021166.2:20330877-20333168 GCF_000331145.2 Cicer arietinum
GTCCTGGCTCTCATCTGAGGGCAAAGCCCAGATTTCCACAATAGTTGTAAAAGGGCACCAATCGAAATTAACAGTTAACACATAACATTTAAGTTTTTAAATGCACAAAATAACCTTTCAACTAAGCATGCACCTTAAAAGGATTTTCCATATGCTAAAAGTTCATATAAAGCTTGCCAATTAAAAATGAAATCAAAATAAAGTTCTCAATCCATCAAGTACTACATAACTGACCAAGACATTGATAAATCAATTGAGCAATTTGTTATCTAACTCAAAATAAAAATTTCTACTAAGTCAATCGATTTCCTGAAGGTTTTTAGTGAAATTTAAACTCTGGGCATAATTCAATCGATTGGGCAATCGATTGACAGAATGGCTGAGCCACTGACTTAATGCCAATCGATTTCCAAATCGATTTTGTTAGTTTTGCTGAATTCCTGTATGGCCAAATCGATTTCTTAAATGGTTTTGAAAAACATATTATAAAATCGATTGGCAAATCGATTATGTCAAATTAGGGAAGTCCCTGTAACTCATCCAATCGATTGGGAAATCGATTTCCCTACTTATTCTTCCAAAAATACATAAGCTAATTCAATCACATTCATACACAACTCCAAATCTTAACACTTAGCAATTCCCACACAATCACCACGACAAATTGGGTTTCGAAATAGTTTTACAATCAGTCACACTTACACACAATATCAATACATAACACTTAAACATAACTTGATTCAAACACGACTCGTGTGTCAAGCACCATACTGCAATGCGTATATGCCAAAATGCATGGACTCGGAATTCCAAACCAAAACCCTCCTCGAAGGGCCGTAAATCATAATTGTACCGCCTATCGCAGGCCAAAGTACCAATTACCGAGGTGCCACCTATCACGGGTCAGCACGATTTACTAAAAAGCGTAAATCATAAACGTACCACCTATCACGGGTCAGTACAGTTTACCGAGGTGTCACCTATCACGGGTCAACACGATTTACTAAAAGAAAAAGCGAGAATCGTAAACGTACCGCCTATCACAGACCAGTACTGTTTACCGAGGTGCCACCTATCACGGGTCAACACGATTTACTAAAAGAAAAAGCGAGAATCGTAAACGTACCGCCTATCACAGACCAGTACTGTTTACCGAGGTGCCACCTATCACGGGTCAACACGATTTACTAAAAGAAAAAGCGGAAATCGTAAATGTACCACCTATCACGGGTCAGTACAGTTACCATGGTGTCACCTATCACGGGTCAACACGATTTACTAAAAGAAAAAGCGGGAATCGTAAATGTACCACCTATCACGGGTCAGTACAGTTACCATGGTGTCACCTATCACGGGTCAACACGATTTACTAAAAGAAAAAGCGGGAATCGTAAATGTACCACTTTCAAAACAACATTAAGTAAACAAGACATTAAGAGATTCCCCATTCTTAATACTCGTTTAACTTAAACGATTTTCAAAACAAACATTAAGTAAACAAGACATTAAGAGATTCCTCATTCTTAATACTCGTTTAACTTAAACTATTTTCAAAACAAACATTAAGTAAACAAGACATTAAGAGATTCCTCATTCTTAATACTCGTTTAACTTAAACGATTTTGACGATAACATTAAGTAAACGTAGACATTAAGAGATTCCTCATTCTTAATACTCGTTTAACTCTAATGGTTTTCAAATTCCACACAAAACAAACTCAAACATATTATCAAATTCAATCCACGATCCACACCAAAACACATCAATTCATTTCTCCACAAAATCCAACCATACACATATCAAATTTCATCAGTATTAATTAAGAACATGTCAAATACGACGAACACAAATCAACACAATCCACCACTCAAACACAACAAGTTTCATTTACTCAAAATCATACATAAATGAGTTTAAATTCATTTTCCACGAAACATTCATCCATATAACCAAAATCTAACTCTAAGATTTTACCCATGAACCTTAGATTCATTTTTCCCACATCAACACTTTAGCCCTAACAAACTTCTTTTCCACACAACCACAGATAAGTCCCTAAATGCAAACTAGAAGTTTGGAAGGAGCCATTACCTTCACGTTAGCTTTAACATTCGATTACGGTACCGCGAGTAAATCCGGTAAAATCTCTGCTTGCAACGTCGCCTCCAAAGTTGGTTCCCTAGCACCGTAGCATGGTAGTGAGCAACTTTCCCTTCTATCTCTTCGCGAAACGAAGCTTAGATCTAGATGAAACGGGGAGGTTTGTGTTTGACAGTTTTGAAATCCCTAA
>NC_021166.2:20333424-20350306 GCF_000331145.2 Cicer arietinum
TATATATTACTTACAATATATACATATATATTTATATATTAATATATTATAATTAAAACAAAACCAACAATTATCTAACAACTCTTACCCCCATCATTTCATTCCCCTCTTAGTCTAATTTAATAAAAATATCTACTCTCGTCGCAACTCAATTGTCCGATACAATTTTCAGCAACCCGAGATATTTTTAACAAAATTGTCCGGTATTAAATCCTTCGTAACGGAAGTAAATTATTTTCCAACAAATAATTTTAATCCAATTTCCAAAAATATATTTTTGGCATTTAACTCACTCAATACCAAAAACTGGGCTAACAGCCTAAGAAATTCCACACAAAAAACCCTAAAATTGCATAATTTAGGATTTAAAAACTATGGGTCTTACATGAAGCTTTAACAAGGCATTGAAGAAAGGAGAACGAAAATGACTTCACATAAACTTTCAAACATTAAAGAAAGGAAAGAGAAAAGGACAGCACGTGCCCCAAGTACCCATAAAATTTGCTACCTCGTACATGAACATGGAATGCATCTATCCAATGAGCTGAATGGCATTTTCGTAATTATAAAGAAAAACCTTGGCATTTCTAAAATGGATTTTCCAACAGTCATAAAAAGCTTGGCATATGAAATGAACATCATAAGATCTCTATAAATTGCAGCAAGCTGATCTTCATCAAATACACAACACATTGCATTAAAAAGATCAAAGATCTTAAAGCTTTTAAGAAGCATCATCCATTATCTCTTCATACTTTCTACAATCCTACATTAGATCTTTGTTAATCTTTTGAGAAAGTATTTAGAATCAATCACTCTCATATTACATTGTAATTTCCACGTGAGATACACTTGAAAATATTTGAAATCTGATTGTAAGTTTGGTGAAGCTTAAGAATACACAAGTTGTAATCATCCTCTGTCTGAGGTTGATCTGTTTGAACATTAGTGAAATCTCACAAGGGTGTGAGGATTGGAAGTAGCCATCTTTGAGTGAACCAGTATAAAAATAGTGTGTGTCAATCTTATATTTCTCTTTCACTCTTTAGCTCAGTTCAAATCTGAAGGTTTTGAAAAATTTATCCTCGGACTTGTCATCCTCTGCAAGAGGATAGTTTTTAAATCACTTAAAAATTATTTTTAACAGCAAAATCCCTATTCAACCCCCCTTCTAGTGATATTTAACTATATCAATGTCTTTGTGACAATAATACAGATTATAATAGCTTTCAATATTTAGAGAAAACTACATTTATTTTATATTTTTTATTCAACTTTTTATTTTTTTATTATCTCTTCCAAAAAATAAAAATTAGTATAAGGGAAATTAAACTTTTAATACTAAATTGACACCCTCAAGTAATTAGCTTTCAAGTTTCAACACCATCACAAAATTCTTCTAGATAATTAATTAATACGTAATTGATGATTCCGTTTGTGTCAGCAGTTTATTATGAGATTGTACGATCAATATGTGAAATTCACGCAAGATTGATAATGCAGTACGATCACGTGATCAACAGTCAGCGTGTTTGAATTACAGTACCATTCATTACGTCATCAAATAGCATCATTCATTCAAGAGAGAAAAAAGTGTAGATAAATAGGTTAAATAGATTGAATGTACTGTTTGAAGAAAAAATAAAGATAAAAGAGATATATTATCTCTCTTCTCTTGTTTGATTGAATAGAAAATAAGAAGAGACAAATATGATTATGTTTAAAATGACAAAAATAACCTTAACTTATAAAACCAACTATATCACTTAATTACACCAATTTTTTTATAAAATTAAATAAAATAAGTTAGAATAAAATTTTACACATATTTTATTAAATTATTAAGCTAATTGAATTTAAATAGAAAAAGTTGAAATGGTTCACGTGACTTTGATTTATTTCTGAGACTATAAAGATATAAGTGTCAAAGAAGTAATATTATAATTTTTTTACTGTATTTCTTCGCAAAATTGAACGGAAGGGATTTTTAGAATGGACCCAACACTTTTTAATTATCTCGCTTCAACTTCTATTACTATCAAATGAGAGAAATTATGACTTTCTTTTCATAATTTCTCACATTTTATTCTCTTTTCTCTAACTCTGTCATTCAAATCAAACTCTTAAAGTGGAGATGTAAAATTAGGTGAATAATATACAATCGAATTTGAATCCGTCACAATTTTAATTTTAAAGTAAATTAGTATGAAATATCCAATCTATGAGATATACTCAGGAGAATGCGACATGTAGTAATATATTTGCAAATGTTCTATAACTAGTAGTAAAAAATATTTTACATGAGTGGTTTCTAAGGAAAAATAAAAAGAAGATACAAAAGAAGCTTAATTATGCTTAATTTGTTTTAGTTCTTCTCCTCATTTTTTATTTTTCTTTAATAATTTTATTTTATCTTAAAAAATGCATTCTTTGAAATATATATTGTGAATTCATCAAGTCATTTCAAATTTTGTATTCCATGAAGTCATTTTAAATTCTATGAATTCTTATGGTATAAATCAATTAAAATAAAAATACAAAATCTTAATTCAAAAGTTATTCTAAAAGATCTGATTAAATTAAATTCTTGAATTATCTTTTAAAAATCACAAGATATTTACCTTTACGATTTCCCTTCCTCTCCTTTCTTCTTAATTACTTTATTTTATTTCTCTTTTTTCAATGTAATTTTTTCTATTTTCTATCACTCATCTATTATTACATTGCAACCATCAAAGACTATTTTTTCATTTCAAATGCCCAAGTCTTTTTCTTTCACCAAGTAAAAAACCAACAATTCTTTGTATCAAAACAAAAAACACCTCATACACTCTTGTTGAGCTATTTTCTTAGGCAATATGATTGCAAATAAAAGATGAATTTGAGGTCGAACCTCTCCATGAGGCTTTAATCAATTCATGTCAACTTTTCTACCAGACCACCACCATCTCTTCCTATAGTTATTGCACCGATTATTAAGTGTCAATGAAGTTCAACATTGTTGCTGATTTCTTTTTCGGCCTAAATCTGGTCAAAAGTTGACGCATTTACCACATCAAAGAAAGAGAGAAGTTGTAAAAGTTGTTGATGTATTTCTTCCATCTTGCTTCAAAAAAGAAGTGTCATATGCAACACCTCAATGTCTAAAAGAATAGTTATGTGCATGTTCTGGTTCTTACTTCTTCAAATTCGCTTTCTTTTTTCTTATGATTTTGTGTTGTTTGGTTTCATCATCCTACAAACTAACCCGGACAAATCCATCCGTTGGACCCACCATCCGCCGAATCTGACTTCTCAAACGGTCGAAAATAGTGACATTTAGGTTCGTTGGTTTGTCTACAGTCCTCGTTTTTTGGCCCGCCACCAACCATAACCGATCGTTGTCCACCCCTACTAATAAGCATGATAGGTGCACATTCACATGAATATATGGATCACTTGTAATCACTCACAAATAGAAAAAGAGGTAGACCAAATTTAAAAAGCAAGTGTAAAGTTAAAATTCAAGTGTGAGTGATTAGTCTCACATCGATTAGGAATAGAAAAAATATTGAATATATAAGAAAGGTGACTTATATATCTAATGTCTTAAAATTTTGAGATACCTAATGTCTTAAAATTTTGAGTGGAAATATGATGTCAAGATCTTTTAAGAATCTGAAAGATAACTATACACTTATTACAAGAGTAAAAGAGCATCACAAAGAAACTCTCAAAGACTAGCTTAGGAGTTGCACTAGTATAGAAAAGACATTCTACACAAATATTTTTAAGCTTTTAAGACCAAAGGTATTTATAGAAAACATGAAAAGACATGTAACCATATAGACCATAAATATTGCCTACAAAGACTAAATCATCTCGTTATTTGACTATAAACTCGCAGGTAATGTATAGAAACATGATCATTGTCGCAAGTAAAAGAACATCACAAAGAAAAACTCAAAGACTAACTTAAGAGTTGCACTAGTATAGAAAAGACAGTTTACACAATTTTTTTTTTAAATTTTTATAGGGAACAAGAAAAGACATGTAATCATATAGACCATAAACATTGCCTACAAAGACTAAATCATGTCGATATTTGGCTATAAACTCACAGGTAATGTATAGAAACATGATAATTGTCACGAGTACATGGCGCGCCACGTTTGAAATCACTTTCCATCTATTTTGTGGCGTTTTTTAGTACATTATCCACTCACTCCCCCCTCTCTCTCTCTCTAATTATGCTCTCAATTTTATAGTGGTGTTTGTTACCTTGAGCTATACACAAGAAAATGAGCCCTTCACGGAGAATTGTGTGTTCCATGTGACCTTGACCAATGTTGAAATTCCCACAACTTTGATGAAACTTTTAAGAAATAAGAAAGATTTAACTAACTCCGTTTTTTATTATCTTTAGTTTGATTGATTCCTAAAAATAAAGTGCAGAACAAATTGTATGTTCCATGTGATCTTGACCAATGTTGAAATTCCCACAACTTTGATAAAACTTTTAAGAAATAAGAAAGATTTAACTAACTCGTTTTTTATTATCTTTAGTTTGATTGATTCCTAAGAATAAAGTTCAGAACAAGTCAGGTATTGTCTGACCTGTTCTTGCTTCAGATTATATGTACTTCGATATTAACCAAATATCTAAGTTGTGATTTCAAATATTGTGAGTCGAACTCAGGATGATTCTGCTAACTAGTCACACTATGCAATTTTATGCAATCATAAATAGTCAATCGAGTAATTAATGATTCTGCTAACAAATATACAAATTAGACAATTGTTAATTTCTTTTACCTATAACAGAATGATTAGCTTGTCGTAGAAGCTATTGTAGCTTATAGATATTAGTCCTCTCAATGTAACATTCTCTATATCAGGTAAAGAGATAATGATTTCTCTGACTACAATTCATTTTCCCTTATTTTCCTTACATTTTCTCAAGAATCTACAGTGTTACTGATATCCAGAATCTATGAAACTTACCTTCATGTTACACTTCAACCTTACATACCCAAAGGGATCATAACTAGGCTTTTCTGTAGTTGATGCGTAAAACTTCATGAATACATACAAAATTAAACATTAAACATATGTTTACATTTAATCCCTCATACATGGGCTGTAGCAGAATCAATACTCTTCCAACAATCGGTCTCCTTCGAAAAACAAAAACCAATAGTTCTCTTATAAATGTAAATCAAATTACAATATGACCTCAAACGAACAACAATGGACATTCTGATTACAAAAAAGAAGGGGCCTAAAAATATATAAATCAACACACAATTGACCAAAGGGACTTATAAGAGTTCTGGCCAAACTCAACTCATGAATTTCAGTTGACACCAACTTTCGAAATAATGAGCAACTTACAATCTGTTGCAGTTGGCCAAATATATTCTAATTAATTTCGATTAAGACTTCCTTCGCCTTCCACCAGCTTCGGTCATCGTTCAATGAATGATACAGTTATTTGGTGAATTTTTTAACACCAAATGAGGGTACAGATCTCAAATAAGCCTTAGTTCATACTCTCCACCTGTTGTTATGTATCTCACCCATGGAAGAGCCTGATACCCACTTTTCTCAATAATCTTCAAATACCTTACCTGCAAATCAACACATTAAAATGTTTGATTAGCATCTTGATTAAACTAATCAAAAGCTCCTTTAACTGACAACGAATATAACAATATATGGTGAACAATGATTCGATAAATATTCAAGCAATTGGGGAACTCTCTCTTAAAAGCTAGCTATTTTTTCCCATTAGTAATTATCTTACGATTTAATAATTTACTACCTATGAACACTCTGAACTGAATATAAACTCAACTGTGAAAACAAATTTGAACTATTTTTCAGCCCCATGGAAATAATGAAAATGAAAGGTGAGACACCAACAGACAAATGGAGCAAGGTGTGAAAGATACATAATACTACAAATGGAAATAACAAATATTCAGAAAATAAGTAAATACTAGAGTACATTTAGCAATACCTGTATTCCAGACACAGTAAAATATGGTATCTCAAATTTTACACGTATAGGAGCTTTTCTCTCAGGAGGTGCTTCCTCGTCTGTAATGCTAGGAAGACGAAACTCTGCCCTTAGCATGTACTCCTGAAGGTATTGGTGTTAAACAAGAGAACTAAATTCATTATTTCACGATCAAAGAGAGTACCAATAATGGGAGTTATATTTCCAAGTCAACTAGTACCTTGCCTCCAGGAAAGGATCTTATTTTCCAGATTAATGCATCTTTCTCAGGTGCATATGATGCAGATCCCATTGATGTCCGAACATTTGGAGTGGTTGCATCAGCAGGCACAGGTAACTCAATCTCAACGTTTGTAGCAGTGCTGTAAAATTAAATTATATATAAGAATAGATGGGGAGTAAATACATATAGGGTGACCTAAAATCTAGATCAAACTATGAGTCAATTCATAAAGTCAAGGTAAGAAGTAGTTGTTATCCTATCTTCCATATGAAGGAATCCAGAGGACAAATAACGTATACATATATCAGTAAAAAAGAAAAATCAGTACCTACGTTCCTTAAATTGACTCCTAGCTTTTACCGTAATCTCAATCCGACTTTTTGAATGCTTTTCAACTTGAGCTTCCACCCAAAATAAAGGCTTAACCTGGAAATAAAGCTCATATAATCAACAAAGACTCTGAAAAATATATTTGTATTCACCACCATTCAAGCATAAATTCATATCTAAAGAAGGATAGCAACCTGTGTGCTGAGCCTATATGTCATCAAATCAAATGATCCATCAGGTGGGATAAAGGAAATCGTTCGATCATTCTCAAATCGGGCCAATCGCACACACCTTCATATTGCATCAACACAATTTCAGATAAACATGCTTGTAGAGAGTATAGTAATGTGCAACGGAAATTCTTATTCAGTTAATAAAAGAAGAAAATCAAGCATACATACTGATGAAATTTGATGTCCTCCAAGTCAATCGCTTTTCCCTTGGTCGTTCTACCTTGTGCCTCTAATAATACTCTATCATTTAAGCCAAGTTTACATTCTGGCATACCACTGTATTACACAACAAGCCATGGATGAATTATTGTATGTTTTCATATAAATACTAAATCACATACGCAGCTCAGATTAATACATACTTCAAAACAAACAAAACAAAAGTAGTCTTCCAAACCAATATCAACCAAAAAACTAGAGTGTAATATGAGTCAAGTGGTGGTTGGAGCTATCTCCGATATACATTATGATGTAATGTTTAGCACCAGCTACTTAAGAAAACCATATTCCAAATACTATTTTCATTAGGATTTCTCACATTTTTATAAACATTATACCAGCTGTTTTCAGAATATTGGATATATCATCGCACACAAGTGGACACAAAAATAAACCAGAAACCATAAACTCAAGATTAGCAGGTAACTAGCCCATAAACCAGTGTGAAGAGAATATGAGATGGAAAAATCAACACATGGTTCCATTTCACTGACCTATAAAACTTGGTGAAAGGGTGTTAACAGAGGTCTTATGGTCTTATGGGAGGTGTTGAAAAAGGAGTTTGTTTCGCATATATATATGCAATCAAGAGAAGTCTTATGGGACAGGTTGTTTATATAGTAATTTAAACCAGTGAGAACACAAGGGGACCTAGAAGATTTCCCTAACACTATAGGCTTACACACCAATGGTGAATCTTGAGCCTTTATCTTTTTACCATACGTAAGTTCTTACAGAACAAATTCATGCCTCTCTGAAGCACCTTTACGCCTAAAATAGGGAAGTAGTGGAAGTGGGTACGTATTAGGTATGGCTGTGCGGGTACACGTTTGGTGCGCGTAAGGCACAAACCAGTACCACACCAGCTTTTTTTTTTTATAATTTGTCGAGTAAGTGGTGGCAGTATGTGTGGGTACGACACAGGTACAAGAAGGTCAAAACACACAGGCCAAACTGCGCAAGTCATACATGATCCGGATCTTATTAATGGAGATTTTTTTTTATTTCTTTTTCAAATTATCAGTGCGATTTTTTTGGGGGGAAATTGGTACTGTTTTAGATACCTTCTCCCTTTCATTTATGTACAGGTTTGAGTTATATCTGAAGTGTTTCAATTCTGGTCATGAATTTCAATTCGTGGTATTCTCTCTCTTTTCTTATTTTAATTCTTGGATGGTGCATCTTTTTCAACTGCTAGAGACTACCTTTTTTGGATTCTACGCCTTTTTTTTATCCCCTTCTATAATCATTTTTTATTCAACAAATATATTTTTATTATTTAAGGATGATTTGTATAATCATGCTTTTTTGACAAAAATATTGTATAATCATGCTTAAATCTTGAGTTGTTGAACAAATATATATTTTTATAATGATGTTTTGTTGTGTTTGAACAATTTAGTTCTTTCAATGTTATATTGATGCACCCCTACCTTAGTTTTTTTTAAAAAGCCATATCTCGTGCTTACTTGTACTCAGTACAAATACCATACATGAACCTATGCATCCCAGCCAGACCCCTTGTCATACAAACCCACATTTTATCAGAAGAAAATAAGAAAAATTCCCTTGAACACAAAACTAGAAATCTAAGTGCTCAATGAGCCCTAAGGTCTTCCCTACCTTGGACTGGGGCACCATCCACTCTAAATTTTTATTATACAAAAAGAAAAAAGAACTAGAACTCAAAAAATTCTAGGGTCTGCAAACTTCCCAAAGGTCCCAACTCTATCCAATGAGAAATGCCTTCCTTTAATCCCTTCCTCATATATCTTTACACATCACAATCTAGCCTTTATCTTTTTACCATACTTATATTCTTACAAAACATATCCAAGACCCCATGTCATACAAACCTGCATTTTATTAGGAGAAAATTACATTACATTCCCCTTATCCTCAAGCTAAATAGCATGGACAAATAAAAAATAATCCCACCAGAATCTCACTGTCTTAAGTCCCTAGATCCAGCAGTATCAATTACAAAATATTTTACAGACCTTTTAGTAGATTAAATTGTGCCTCAATTGGTTTAAATGTGTGAAAAGAAGATCAGTAGAGGCTCTATTCAAAAGAGTTGATTAAAAGAATGGTAGCCAAATAAAATATTGAGTGATGCAATATAGAGGACCTAGAACAACACGGACACAGTGATCCAATATAGAATTGGTTTTGAATAGAATACAATGGAGTCATTTAATTATGTAACCAACCCCATCTAGTTGGAAAAGGCTTTAGATGCTGTTATTGTTGTTTTTTCCTTAATGTTAATGCATTGCACAACTTGTCCATTTATTTTTCATGGCTAAATTAAACAATAACTCCAATGTAAAGAATTGATTTGCTTATAAAGTAAGATAAGTTTATAAGTTTATTCTTCGAGGATTATTTAAATACATGGAATGGATATGGATTTACAGACATATACAAGATATGTTCAACAATTTTTATTTTTTTTTGACGTCAAGATATTTTCAACTTAGATACAGCAGATATACTTCGTTTTCATTATAAATATAGAACTTGGGGTTGATGGGAATCAAATCAAGGATGGTGAAGTCTCCATAAACTGCTTTTATAAGTTATCCCGAGGAGCTGATTCCAATAAGCCAAAAACAACTTATAGGCCTGTCATAAACTATTTTAATAAGTACTTTCAAACAAGTGCTTATGTCATGAGAAGTCCAAATAAACTACAAAGAAGCACTTCCAAACGCCCCATCAGAGTTGATGAAACCTAAATTGCCTGTGTGTTGAGCTATTTTAACAACGCCTTCAAGTCAAGTTGAATAACGGGAAATCGTCTATCTGTGGGTGGACCTTGGGAACACTTTCCCAAGGGTTTTATGTGGTTGTGTTTAAGTGATGTTAATTACCTACCTTTGTGATAATTTAGTGAGTTCAATAGGAGGTAATAAGGCTTCAAAGATTTTGAGTACCTAATCTCTGCTCAATCACATCCTTGATATTGAGCTGTAGCAGCATTATTTTCTCAATACTGGAGAAAGCTCATCATTAGTTTGAAAAGATGGGGAAATAGTAGATAAATGCAACAAAAAGAACAAGATGGAAGGTAATAGGTGATTGTGGAGCAGCCAAAAGCAAAAAGAAGACAATTTACGGTCTATAGGATTCTATGACTATGAAGTATGGACCCTGCTGGTTTTAGGCATGTCCCGTGTCAGATATGTTTCAGACACTCATATGACATGTGACACCTCACTTAGGTGTACAACTTAAAAGAATCACTCCAACACGGCTCTGATATTGACGGGACACCCTTGTATAGGGAAGGAACACCTAAATGATCTCTAACATATCTCCCCAACAAAAAACCTATGTAAACCATATTACTAAACACAAATAACTAGTAGCCCATCTCAAAAGCTTGAAATTCAATAGTTTTCAGGGAAAGTATAAAGCAAACCTCAAATATGTTCTCATCTTCAATGCCCCAACAACATCAGACCTAATTATTTGCCCATTACTATTGACAAGTATGTTAACACTCTCCACCACATCCAAGAAAACCTGAAAGAAAAAAAAAATATTAGTTGGTAGCTTAGACCATAAAATCACACATCCAAATGATACATGTTTCACTTTTATAATGGCTACCTCATTTTTCTTGTAGTTTATCCCTTCGCTGCGCCAAGAAACAGCATTTGTTACAGCCATAGGAGGTCTCTGTGTAACTTCCATTCTATAAGCATCTGTCTTAATAAATTCACTAAGAATCTTCGCCTCAGTATATTGGGGGTAGCCAAAGTCCATTATTTCATCAAGTAGTTCATACTGCCACGGACAAAATAATTCAGCATCTTACCCAAACGAATTAACGCAACTAATAAGGAACTAAGTTCATAGATACACAAGCATTTTACCACAACAACAAAGTTATCCCTGAGAGATTCCTCCTCCAATTCCTCAAAATAATGCTTGAACACCTGCCTCATACACATTCCAATCAATAACTATTGCACAAACTTGGCAAAGTTACACAAAATTTTGAATTCAAATTATTCAAAACCAAAATTTCAAAAAGCGCTTACATCAACTATGCGATGTAGGAAGAAAATGAGACTGGCTGCATTGCAGTTTTGTCTTGTTGCTATCATGAGGTAAACATTACTATGCTGTACAAACATGTAACTCACACCATTATCATAAACAACTGGATCTTGAGACTGTGGATCACCCTGTCACAATTTCAAAACAAACTTCACCATTCTATCTTCCCAAAATACAACACTCAAAAAAAAAATTCTCACAAAACAGAAATCGAATAATAACAAGCTGTTTAGTTTGTGAAAAAATTAGTTTTACTCGTTAATAAGGATATATGGGACTTTTTGAAGTAGACACTGGTCTACATTTCTAAAAACAATGAAAATGTAAAAAATTGATTTCATTATTACCGGTTTGGTACTCATCTTCGTTAATTCATTAACTAGCAATTCATCTTATTACCGTGACAATTCGTGTACTTCAATAGTATCTTATCAAGATAAAATGAACCCAAATTTTGTGAAAATTCTCCTTCCAATTCCACCATTATTAAGCAAAATTAATATTAATTGTGTGAAAATAAAACCATAAGAAAAACAAAATTAAAAGGACCTCTTTCTCGATGAGCTTGGTGAAGAATCGTTCGGCTTCAACAGCGGTGACATCGCCACGATAATCGCGCCAAATGAGAACGCGGCCTTTGATATCGAGAAGGAAGAGAGCGGAAGCTGCACCTGACATTGGAGAGTGGTTCCGAACCTGGATCAGATCGGATTGGATCGGAAATGGATCAGGATCGGATCAGAGTTGCGAAGAAGAAGAAAGTTAGGGTTCAGTGAGAAATGGTTGAAGCTGAATCATCATTTTGGTGGTAATTCAGTTTCTGATTTTGCAGTTTTCAGATTCGAGCTTCTTCTTCTGAGGTGGGTTGAAATTGAAACTTCAATGTGCGAGTGAAAAGTCTGACCAAACGACGCCGTTTTCAATACTCAGAAACGAACAATGAACCGGAAAATCATTAAAGAATCCAAACAGCATGTTGTGTGTTCATTTTTTTAAGCAACATGTCGTGTGTTATTATTATGTGATTTTCGCTTTGGCTTGGTAAAAAAAGGTAATGGATAATCAATAAGCCAGTTTTTTGTTTTTTTATAGACAATCAATAAGCTAGTTTATAATGGATGAATTTATAACTGGTAGTATAAATTATTAAATTAAAATATTTAGAAAATTAAGAAGTTTTTAAAAGAAGATAAAATTCAAGTAAATGTTAACAAAGGGAAAGGTAAAAAAATGAGTTTATAATTTATTGCTCATAATTTATAAAATATAAGTTATATTTGGTATTAATCATTTATAAGTTTATAAGATATAGTTTATAATATTTTTTTATAAGTTAATTCAAGTAGACTATAATGTATAGCTTATGTTTTTTCTTTTATTTTTATCTTTATTATTGTAGTTAAAATCTTTTTTTTTTACCTTTTTTACTTTATTTATTATAAATTAATTAAAATTTTAAAATAATTTCAATAAATAATTTATATATTTTAAATTTTAAAATATTTTAATAAATAATAATTTAAAGTAAATAATGTATTTGTTATAATTTTAAATAATTTATTTATTATAATTTTAAATAATTAATATTTTAAAGTAAATAATATATTTATTTATTTTAATTTAATATAAACAAAATAGATAAATAACTACAAATATAATTGATAAATTTTAATCACTACATTTAAAATATTTTAAACATTAATTGATAAAATTTACTTTTAATTAAAAATGTTCTTCTGTGTCATTTTACATTTTAAACTAATTAATCCGTTAATTTTATCAAACATTTTAATTAGTTTATCAACTATAAACTATATGCTATAAATTAATTTTACCAAACATAACTTATAACTTATATAGGTCCTTATATTTTAATATATTCACAAAAATTATCTTCTTGTTTGAAAATCTATTTTTGTTTCTCAATTTTTATATTTGTCGCAGTTTTAGTTCCAAACTATAATTTTTGCTCTAAAAATTGTTACTTTTAGTTTGAAAAATGGTGATTTTTTATTCTAGCAGTTATATTTTATTTTCAAATTTATAATTGGGTCTATAAGTCACCTTTTGGGGCTAAAAATCACTATTTTATAGATCAAAATTCTAGTTTTGAATTAAAACTGCAACAAATATGGAAGAAAAAAAAAAGAAATTAAAAAGTTTGATTTTAAAATAAGAAAACTATTTACATGAATGTGTTAAAATATGGTAATTAAAAGTGCAGCTAAGCCTTCAAAAATAGTGGATTTAAGAAAAATATATTTATATATGATCAATGAAATTGAAAAAAAGTTTTAACCAATAAATCTTGTGCATTATTTTTTGTCCAAATCAACAAATATAATTTTCCATAATATTTTTTTGTAACAAAAGAAAAAGAGAAACAAAAAATAAATCAAAAAACAACTAGTCTCTTAAAAAAGTGATTCTAAAAAAATCTACAATCAAAGAAGAAGCAAGTTCCACCTACGAAGATAGATGGAACATTAGTATCCTTAGCAAATCATGATGAGAATATCCTTTTATTGGCAAAAAAGTTGTCACATTGATTTCCTTCTTTAAAAGTATGTCGCAGCTTCACACTACAGTTCTTACTAATTCAAATTTAATGTTATACAAAACAACAACGAACACGTGAAATGGTTGAACCACTTCTCAACTAATTTTATAGCAAGGAGGGAGTCCAAATAACGGATAAGATTAAGAATCTCAATCTCCAAGTAATTTGAAGCTCATGCAAAGTTGCTAATAATTCAACATAAAAGTTATTACTATAGCCAATGTAACCATGAAAACCAATTATTTGATCGCCATTTCTAGCCCTCGCCAAACTAGCAAAATCGGGGTTCCCAATAACGTTGCTATCAATATTGAGAATTGTAACCTCTTCCCTAGAATCCTACCAAGAACAATTGTAACACCCCGATTTTCAAAGCGATGGTGTATTTTTTTTTTCAAAAGAAATTAAAATAAATCAGAGAATTAAATAAGGTAATACCTTTGGATAAATAATTGAGTCATTATAATTTACAAGCAGCGGAAAAGTTTCTCAAAATATGAATCCAAAATATTTACACATCAAAAAGTGGTACATGTAACCCATCGAAAATAACATGTCAAGCTGACAATATTAGTATAGGTATAGTCTTCCATTTTAAAATAAATACAATTCAAAAGAAAGACGTGTGTTCCCTCTATGTCAACCTAGTCTGATCATTCTCCAAAATAAACTAAACGCCCTGAGTGATCTCCACGCGCCCCATAAGATCCTCCTAACATAGCTCCAGTCAGGCATTCCCCTCTACATTCCCATCCAAAGGGTACGAACCGGTAGGATTGTCCTGGCTCTCATCTGAGGGCAAAGCCCAGATTTCCACAATAGTTGTAAAGGGTCACCAACCGAAATTAACAGTTAACACATAACATTTAAGTTTTTAAATGCACAAATAACCTTTCAATCTAGCATGCACCTTAAAAGGGTTTTCCATATGCTAAAAGTTCATATAACACTTGCCAAATAAAAATGAAATCAAAATAAAGTTCTCAATCCATCAAGTAATACATAACTAATCAAGACATTGATAAATCAATTGAGCAATCTGTTATCTAACTCAAAATAAAAATTTCCACTAAACCAATCGATTTCCTGAAGGTTTTTAGTGAAATTTGAACTTTGGGCTTAAATCAATCGATTGGGCAATTGATTGGGCAATCGATTGACAGAATAGCTGAGCCACTGACTTAATGCCAATCGATTTCCAAATCGATTTTGTCAGTTTTGCTGAATTCCTGTATGGCCAAATCGATTTCCAAATCGATTTCTTAAATGGTTTTGAAAAACATATTATAAAATCGATTGGCAAATCGATTATGTCAAATTAGGGAAGTCCCTGTAACTCATCCAATCGATTGGGAAATCGATTTCCCTGCATATTCTTCCAAAAATACATAAACTAACTCAAAATCATTCATACACAATTTCACATCTTAACACTTAGCAATTCCTATGCGATCACCACGACAAATTGGGTTTCGAATTAGTTTTGCAATCCATCACACTTACACACGATAATCAATACATAACACTTAGAAATTTCAACAGAATTACCACGACAACTCAAATTCAAAACACTCAATCATAAACTTGAATCAAACACGACTCGCATGCCAAACACCCTAATGCGATGCGTATATGCCAAAATGCATGGACTCGGAATTCTAAAGAAAAACCCTCCTCGAAGGGCCGTAAATCATAATTGTACCGCCTATCGCAGGCCAAAGTACCAATTACCGAGGTGCCACCTATCACGGGTCTGCACGATTTACTAAAAAGTGTAAACCATAAACGTATTGCCTATCACGGGCCCGTATCGTTTACCGAGGTGCCACCTATCACGGGTCTGCACGATTTACTAAAAAGTGTAAACCATAAACGTATTGCCTATCACGGGCCCGTATCGTTTACCGAGGTGCCACCTATCACGGGTCTGCACGATTTACTAAAAAGTGTAAACCATAAACGTATTGCCTATCACGGGCCCGTATCGTTTACCGAGGTGCCACCTATCACGGGTCTGCACGGTTTACAAAAACGTAAATCATAAATGTACCGTCTATCATAGGCCAAAGTACTATTTATCAAGGTGTCACATATCACGGGTTTGCACGATTTACAAAAAGAATGAAAATGCATGAGCATATACTGACTCCATCCACAACAATCGTTAAGCAAATGCAGATATTAAAAGATTCCCCATTTTTAATACTCATTTAACTTAAACGATCTTCACAACAAACATTAAGCAAACAGAAATATTAAGAGATCCCCAATTCTTAATACTCTTTTGACTTAAACGATTTTCAAAACAAACATTAAGTAAACAAAAATATTAAGAGATTCCCCATTCTTAATACTTTTTTAACTTAAACGATTTCCAAAACGAACATTAAGTAAACAAGACATTAAGAGATTCCCCATTCTTAATACTCATTTAACTTAAACGATTTTCAAAATAAACATTAAGTAAACAAGACATTAAGAGATTCCCCATTCTTAATACTCATTTAACTTAAACGGTTTTCAAAACAAATATTAAGTAAACAAGACATTAAGAGATTCCCCATTCTTAATACTCATTTAACTTAAACGATTTTCAAAACAAACATTAAGTAAACAAGACATTAAGAGATTCCCCATTCTTAATACTCATTTAACTTAAACGATTTTCAAAACAAACATTAAGTAAACAAGACATTAAGAGATTCCCCATTCTTAATACTCATTTAACTTAAACGATTTTCAAAACAAACATTAAGTAAACAAGACATTAAAAGATTCCCCATTCTTAATACTCATTTAACTTAAACGATTTTCAAAACAAACATTAAGTAAACAAGACATTAATTTTACCCATAAAGCCTTAGATTCATTTTCCCCCAAATCAACACTTCAACCCTAATAAATTCCTTTCCACACAACCACAAATAAGTCCTTAAATGCAAACTAGAAGTTTGGAAGGAGCCCTTACCTTCACGTTAGCTTTAACGTTCGATTACGGTACTGCGAGTAAATCCGGTAAAATTTCTGCTCGCAACGTCGCCTCCAAAGTTGGTTCCCTAGCACCGTAGCATGGTAATGAGCAACTTTCCCTTCTATCTCTTCGCGAAACGAAGCTTAAATCTAGATGAAACGGGGAGGTTTGTGTTTGACGGTTTTGAAATTCATAACACCGTTTTTGAATCCGGGAAGAAGGAAGGAGTTGGGAACTTGATCTTTCTCACCCACTAGCCTTGGGTTCAATTGTC
>NC_021166.2:20350412-20354216 GCF_000331145.2 Cicer arietinum
CTATTTCTTTTCTTTCTATTTCCTTTTCTTTCTTCTTTCCCTCCAACCATATATATCTATATCTATATCTATATATATATATATATATATATATATATATTACTTACAATATATACATATATTTATATATTAATATATTATAATTAAAACAAAACCAACAATTATCTAACAACTCTTACCCCCATCATTTCATTCTCCTCTTAGTCTAATTTAATAAAAATATCTACTCTCGTCGCAACTCAATTGTTTGGCACAATTTTCAGCAACCCGAGATATTTTTAACAAAATTGTCCGGTATTAAATCCTTTGTAACGGAAGTAAATTATTTTCCGACAAATAATTTTAATCCAATTTCCAAAAATATATTTTTGGCATTTAACTCACTCAATACCAAAAACTGGGCTAACAGCCTAAGAAATTCCACACAAAAACCCTAAAATTGCATAATTTAGGATTTAAAAACTATGGGTCTTACAACAATCCTAGGCTATCTCTGAAGAGTACGAGAGGTATTAACTTCTAATTAAATAGTTTAGAGAAAGAACAGTCGAAGTGTGCTTGAAAATTGGAAAAGGTTCTTTAGCAATACAAACATAATTCCTAGTTGTCCAAGCCCACCAAACTCCAACAAGAAATAGGAAGCCATACTCTCTAGAGGCATTCGACTGCAAAAAATTAAAAGTATTATTGCGATTGAAAAACTCGGGATCATTGAAACCAAGAGAACACCATATTGACGGGAGAAAATGCAATCTCTAATGCAATGCAATAAAGATTCATTTTCATCCATGCATCGGGTACATGTACTAGACTACAAAATGCAACAATAATTTCAGGCATCACAAGTCGGGGTTGAACTATAACAAACCAACCATACAAGAAACTTTATTTTCTCATGAACTTTTAGGTGTTAAATCCAACGCCCGGAATCTTCAGGGACCTCAGCGAATTTTTTAGTCGACCTGTAAGAACTTCAAATGTAAGAGCCTGTAATATTACTTTGACACTAAAAATTAGAAGAAATCTCATAATTTTGACTCATAATTTGAACCCAAAGATTATTTTAATGGTGTCGCATGCTCTATATTTATTTCTCCAAGATAGAAGTATTGACATCTCTAGTACGTCTGAGAGTAAGACTACCTTTGTGTTTTGCCAACTTAATCTTATCCCAACCAAGTGAAGTCCATGATTACTGGTACCTTTCCAAATGAAATCTCTAATAAGTATATTGTGTGTTCATATTTTTTAAGCAACATATCGTGGGTTATTATTATGTGATTTTTGCTTTGACTGCGCACAAAAAAAAAAAAAAATATCAATAAGTTAATTTATAATGGATAATTTATAACCGGTAGTATAAATTAATTATACGATCAAAATAATTAATTAAACTGTGTAATAAAAAAATCAATTAATTAAATTGTTTGAAAAAGTTAGGAGTTTTTTTATAAATAAAATTAAAACAAATGCTAATAAGTGTTCAAATGACACACCTTAATGAATCAAATATACCAAAAATATTAGTATAATTTTATATGCAAAATAATATAAAATGCACTTTTAAGTAACATTTAAATTTTTCAATTACTCATCAATATGAAAAATAATTATAAATTAATTTAAATGCACTTTTACCCTCTTCTGTTTTTTTTAAGTGAAATTAGTCTTATTTTAGTAGAAACAATATTTTAATCCTCTAATATTTAAATACATAATTTTATTCCCTTTATTTTATTTAACAAATTTCTAGATTTTTTTTTCACAACTCTGGTTAGGAGCATATTTTTGAAGTGTCATATTTATCAATGATATAAAACTACATTTAATATGTGATATAGTTGATGTGAAAATTATTTATTTAGATAAAATAAATGAAAAACCACTTAGAGAGGTGATTTTGAACAAAAAATTAGTCCTAAACCACCCATTTATAATACATGAAAAAGAAAAGACAAACCTAGGTATATATTTGGAGCAGCGGGTTAGGTATACATTGTTATTTAGAAAAATAAATAAAAAATAGTTATATAATATAAATGTATTAAAAACAAATATGTATTTTCTATAGGATAATACATATTGCTAATATGCATTAGAGTTTAATTGACATACGTTGTTAGTATAAACAATTTTATGGTGACAACCAATAATTCAATACAATGAGTATTTAGTTATTTTATGATGACAGTTGTGATTGTGTGATAAAATGACAAAATTAATAGTTTTTATTAATTGTACATGTAAAAAACTGGTCTACATTGACCATGCATATTTCTTTTTCTCTTAAAATTTGATCTTATTTGATAAAAATTAAAATGTCACACGCATCATAAATTTAATAGTTTGTTTAATGTCTCTATATATTTGATCTTCTAGAGTTCATGGTGAGGTTGAATATGAGTCAAAAAGACTATAATAAAGAATTGATTAAGTCAAAGTATATGTGGCATTGAATTCAATTCTGTATTGTGGTGGAAAGGATAAAGAATGACAAAACTTAGGTGTATATTTTAAAAAACTTTTTGTATGGTTTTTCGGTTAATCAACCATGATTTAGTCTAATTTGTTATAATCACAAAAGATGTATTTTATGTTAAGAATCATACAAAACTCATAAGAAAATGCACATAAATTCTTTTCCTAAAAAAGTTATCGTATAAAGAGTAAGGGTTTAGTGTAGAGTTGTATCAATGATAAACTAATCCACCCGATTGTTTGGTTTGATTGTGTAAGGGTTGTTTGTGTTGTTATTAGTTTTCGATGAGTGTGTGGTTGTGGGGCCTATTTGTAATGTGATATCTTTTATTTTGTTCCCTTTATTGCCACATCTTGTGTGCAATTTAAGGTGTGTTAATAAAACTATGTATTTTCAACAACAAAAAATTGTAAAAAGGTGTGCTTGATTATTTTACTCCTCTTCTTCTTTAGTTTATTGATATTTTTCTACTTAGATTAGATTATTTTATCCTTCTTTTTTTCTTTTCTTCTACTTCTTTTTTATATATTTTGATATTTTAAAAAAAATTGCATATCTTACACACAAGGTGTGGTATAGAGTCTAATTCACTGAGTCTTTCTTTTATTTATTATTATAGATGTCATTATATAATTACCATTAAAAATTAATTCATTCACAATTGTGTGATCTTAATTTTAAATTTAAAAAACATAATATTCAACCTAATAATACTAACATTTATTAGATAATATCAGCAGTAAACCTTTTTATTGACACCAAGAATAATACTCGTGTGTTGCCCGAGTTTATTTCTATTACATATTAATAATTTGAGGTAATATTTTTACAATATACTTATAAAATTTACTGAACATGTCTAATAAAATTTAACTTTAGTAAATTTAGTGAATTGTTTTTATTTTGAACTGTTCTTATTATTACTAATATTATAATAGTTGCACATATTTATTTTAGAAAACATGTATGTGTTAAATTTAAATTAAATTTATGTTATGTTTCTTCTTTAAAAATAAATTTCACAAATAATCTCATTTGAAACTTTTTGTCAAATATATGATTGAGTCATACATTGATATTTTGTGATAAATTAAAGCATACACTAATATAATATATAAACTTAAAAATTCTTAAAAAATAAGTAGTATATATATATATATATATATATATATATATAAAAAAATAACTAAATTTAAAAAATAACATTGATTTTTAATATATTTATTTTGTTAAACTGACTCTCGTTTCGATCAATGATCAAATTAAATATTTTTTGAAATTGTTAAGTCAAATTAAAAAAAAAAAAAAAAAAACTATTCTTAAAA
>NC_021166.2:20355073-20376264 GCF_000331145.2 Cicer arietinum
ATTATTATTATTATTATTATTATTATTATTATTATTATTATTATTATTATTATTATTTGTTCTTGGGTAGAAACTTGAGAATTTGCCCACACTATACCGTAATCAAGTCCTCGAGGTATTTAGGATAAGTGTTTTTTCAATTGATGAAATGCCTAATCATGATACAATTCCTTTTATATAGCCTAGGACCAAAGTTTCTATTCCCTAATACTTGGTAACTATTAGATAATATTATTATATATCAGTAGTAAGGGTATTTTAGATATTTTCTATTTTTCTCTATATATACTAATTGTAACCCTATTAACTTTAGTTTTGGTTCATTATATGTTATGAAACCCTAGAGTGATTGTTTCTCTTCTTCCTCTTTCTTCCTCTTTTCATTGTTAACATGGTATCAAAGAGCTTTGGTTAATTTTTGGATCTACCGTAGAGAAGAGAGAGACTATTTTGATAGGAAAGACAACCACCAAAAGAGAAAAGAGAAGAGTAACCCTATTCCCGATTTTGTTAAATCAGTCTCAGAAAAACATCGATTGCGCATTCGTTAACCGTTGGATCGGGCTGATTTTTGGACAGCAGGTTCGCAGCATTTAGGTCTTCATCTTCAACAGTCGGATCGACGAAACGACATCTGGAAAGGGAGAAATCGTGCTCGCACAGCACCAGGTTATCCTTAATTTACTTTGTCTCAGTGATTGTGTTTGTCGTATTTTCATGTCATTATTTGTTATGGCTGGTGTTAAGGATGATTCTCTTCAAGCTGTTAGTGTTCACCTCAATGGACAAAATTACTCTTATTAGATTTTTGTGATGAAAATTTTTTTGATTGGAAAAGATATGTGGGGTTTTGTTGATGGAACTTCTGTTAAGCCTACAGATAAAAAGGATGAAACTCAATATGCAAAAGATCTGAAAACATGGAATGTTAGTAATTCAAAAATTATTACTTGGATTAATAATTCTGTTGAGTTGTCTATAGGAGTACAACTAGCAAAATATGATACTGCTAAAGAGATTTGGGATCACTTGAAACGTTTGTATGTTCAGTCTAACTTTGCAAAACGTTATCAGTTAGAAAGTGATATTAGAGCCCTTAAGCAGAGCAGTATGACCATTCAGGAATTCTATTCGGCAATGACTAATCTGTGGGATCAATTGGCTCTTATGGAATCACCTGAGTTGAAAGCTGTCAAAGCATACATTGATCAAAGAGAGGAGCAACGTCTGGTTTGGTTTCTAATGGCTCTTCGTGATGATTTTGAGGGCCTTCGTGGGGGTATTTTGCATCGTTCCCCCCTTCCTAATGTTGAATCAGTAGTTAGTGAATTGTTGGCAGAAGAAATCAGACTTAAGACTCATTCTGGTATGTTAAATAAGGAAATTCTCTCAGCTCCTCCATCTGTTTTTGTTGCTCCTGTTCAAAAAAAAACATCTCAAGGGAGAGTTGGGCTTGGTAATGATGAATGTGCATTCTGCAAACAAAAAGGTCATTGGAAAGCACGTTGTCCGAAATTGGGGAGAACACATAAGAAGAATTTTAGGGGGCCATCGTCCAATGTTGTTGCTTCTGCTCCTCCTACCATTGGTTCTAGTTCTGGTTCTGTATACTCATTTGAGACTGCTTCTCAAATATCTGATATTGCAGAACAACTTCAAAGACTTCTTGCCACTCAATCACATGCCATGTCTGCCACATCTTCTAAAGGTTTGAACTCATCTGGTATGTCAGGTATATCTCCTTTCATATGGATTCTTGATTCTGGAGCATCTCATCATATGACATACGATGATAAATCTTTTGTGTCTGTGAAACCTGTCTCGTATGTGTCGGTCATGACGGCTGATGGCACTCTTATGCCACTAGCAGGCATTGGTTTTGTCTGTGCTTCCCAAATATCTGATATTGCAGAACAACTTCAAAGACTTCTTGCCACTCAATCACATGCCATGTCTGCCACCTCTTCTAAAGGTTTGAACTCCTCTGGTATGTCAGGTATATCTCCTTCCATATGGATTCTTGATTCTGGAGCATCTCATCATATGACATACGATGATAAATCTTTTGTGTCTGTGAAACCTGCCTCGTCTGTGTCGGTTATGACTGCTGATGGCACTCCTATGCCACTAGCAGGCATTGGTTCTGTCTCCACACCTAACTTGTCTCTTTCTAATGTTTATTATATTCCTAATCTTACTTTGGGTCTTGCTTCTGTTAGTCAAATATGTGATTTCGGTTATTCGGTTATGTTTTCTTCCACTTCTTGTTGTGTGCAGGATCCACATTCCGGGAGGCTGATTGGGACAGGCCATAGACAAAGGGGGGACTTTACGTTTTGGATGACCTACGACTCCCAGATACTGCAGCCTCAACAACTACCGCTGACTTATTATCTAGTTTTCGCTTGAATTCATTATCTTTCTGATGCTGATTGGGCTGGTGATACCACTGATCGTAAATCCACCACAGAGTTTTGTATCTTTCTTGGAGACTCTCTTATTTCTTGGAAGAGTAAGAAACAAGATATTGTCTCTCGCTCTTCTACAGAAGCTGAGTATCGTGCTATGGCCTCCACTACCGCTGAAATAATTTGGTTGTGTTGGCTTTTGTCTGATATGGGTATCTCTCTTTCTGAGCCAACTCCGATGCACTGCGATAACAAGAGTGCTATTCAAATTGCTCACAACTCGGTCTTTCATGAACGCACCAAACACATTGAGATTGATTGTCATCTTACTCGTCATCATCTTCAGCATGGAACTATTACTCTATCATTTGTCGCTTCTTCTTTACAGATTGCTGATTTGTTCACAAAGATGCATTCCATTAAACGTTTCCGTTTTTTAGTTGACAAACTCTCAATGCTCCATGTTAATGCATCGTGAGTTTGAGGGGAGATATTAGATAATATTATTATATATTAGTAGTAAGGGTATTTTAGATATTTTCTATTTTCCTCTATATATACTCATTGTAACCCTATTAACTTTAGTTTTGGTTCATTATATGTTATGAAACCCTAGAGTGGTTGTTTCTCTTCTTCCTCTTTCTTCCTCTTTTCATTGTTAACAGTAACAACCTTCCGCTTCTTGCCCTTCACTCCATAATATTTCTCACATTTCCTACTTGTCTTCCACACAAACTCCTTTAAGTTATGTTACCCTACGTTTTGCTAAACATTGGGTTATTAGGCTTTCACCATCGATTGGATCACTGAGGTCTATCGGCCCTATCCTTTATGAGTTTGGTACAATATATGATCTATCCCCTTAAGCATGAGGCCAAAAAGGGGTGAAATGCTTAAGTTTACATTGAAACTTTGTAAGGTAGAGGATAAGATTTTTTGTTCTACTTCCTTGTGGCACTTAGAGTTACAAACTGCCAAACACGCGTAATATGGATTATCGAATCCGTGAATCACTTCTAGTCTTCGGACTTGTATGTAACTCATGCCTATTCATGTGTCCAACTTAAAAAGCTTTAATTTCAACTTTTTGAATAAGGACTCCAAAGGGTTACCTTTTTATTTGAAGAGTTATCTTTTGAAAAGACACCAGCTGCTAGCGCCTATTCACAATGCGACAATTTGACTTATAGGGTGGCTTCTAGGGTCAAAAGTAATGATTGCTTCAATTATAAATGCTAGACATGAACAAGAGGGTTACCTTCATATTTCGGCTTCAACCATTCAAGTACAAACATCTTCATTCACCAAGTAACTTCCTTCCTTCTTTTTTCCCTTTTCACTTTATCTCTCTGGGTTGTACATCAAAGTCCTATGTCGAGTAGAGTTAGTAGCAATGATCTCGACATACGTCGACCATTTTCCGTTTGTCCCATTCCTCCTCGATGAGTCAATAATGCTTGCTAGCAAATGGGTTAAGATAGATTAGGACAATCATTTTAATTAACATGATGATGTTGGTTCACCTTTCGTTTCTACCAATGACATGGTTTTTTTTTTCGACGATCTAGGGGTGGTACACCACCAATAATTAGGCTTGCGAAAATATTCATGGCTTCCCAAATTATCCTATACATATAAGTAATTGATGAAGTTTCGCAGATTTCTTATGACTTCCTAACCATCAACTCCATTTCGGAATGGCATTCCCAACATCATGCCTCGAAATCAAACGAAGAAGATATAATTTTATAACCGTGTAGGGATGTGGAATTCATTTGTATGTATCGGCCTTAAGAGGTTGTTTCTAAGTCTACTTACATGTACGCTTGTGTCTTCAAAGTTTTCAAACTTAAGTTGTGTTTTTCTGAATTCTAGAGTGGCATGCTTCGCTCTATTAACGTAACACCCAGTAAGTTCCATCCTAATATTTGGAGTCTGATAAGGGTTTTCCATATTTTATACTATGGTTTAAACATTGTCCCAATTGTTGGGATATTCTTTAGTTTTCACACAACCAAAAGTATTGACAAGAAAAAATGTATATCTTTAACTGTGGTATCTTAAATTCCTACCCCACTTCATATAACGGGTTTAAAATGAATTTTCTTTTAAAGTTCGTGGAGGTGATGTTTTTCTCGAGTTGTTTGTCGATGTTCATGGGAGCGATCGATTTCCTTTGTACTAAACTAGTGATCCTAATCTTATTAAAGGATCAGACATTTGTTTGCTTAATAATGATGACAAGTGTGGTATTCAATTTTTTGAAAAATTATGTTATATGAGCTGCAAATTTATTATGTCAATTTATGCACCTTTATTCGTGAAGATTACTTTTCTTGTGTAAGTTTGATCGTTATCCTTGGGTTGTTTCAGGCAGGATGTCTCTCATGAGGCCTGAGGAATTTAGAGAATATTTAAAGAAGGTCGTTGAACGTAAATTCGCTCAAGCGTATGATAGCTCCCAACAAGCCCTGTCAAAGTTGGTTATTTGCGGCATGAAACGCAAAAACCCTAAAGAGGGTTAACCCTCGCATGAGAACAATCCTATTCGAGCTTCTCCCATTCAGACAGTGGCCCCACGGTGGGGCCAAGTGTTCATGGGTAGAAACTTGAGGAATAGTCGGCGGTTTACCGTGATCAAGTCCTCAAGGTTTTTAGACTAAATGTATACTGGATGAATGAGCCCCTTACATTTTTGCTTCCTCTTACTTATATAGTCGAACTCCCTAGGCAGATTCCTCATAACCTCCCCCACTATCTTAGAATAGGGTTGTGGTTCTTCCCATTTACCCCTCTCTCATCCAGTTTGATCAAGTCTCGTGACTTGGGGCTCAAGTTCGTTTCTTGGGTTAAGGCAACTTAACTCGGTTTCTACCTTCGTTTGGGATTTATTAACTCGGTCCATAGACCAAAATAATCCATAATGGTCCACATCTCCCAAAGAAGATTCCTGTAAGATTGAAATGCTTAAGATAATAAACCAAGGTAATACAACAATACATATCCCCCAAACATGATACCTATAGGGACAAAATATTTGAGATGATACATCGAGTTATAATTCACATTACTTATGTAACTGATTTGATAGAATAACCTAATGTATCAATTATATTTGTGGTATGAAGTCTTCATCACATAATGAGTACCTATCGTTGCTTCATATTCAATCTTTGAATCATTTACTAATATTCTCTTCAAGCTTCTGCATAGTTAAATTGACATAAAAAAAAAAATATGTTACTTTGTAAAACTCTGACCCAATAATAAGGCTTGATTGAGAACTTGAATTGCATGATCATCGTATTATAAACAGTCACTGATTTTATGTTTGGTGTTGTAAACTCATCTTGCTTGTTTTTGCCAATGATTACACTAGCTTGACATCAACGAGGAACTGTCACATGTCCAAATTCTTATATTTTATTCTTCTTGACCACTTGTAAAATTTGTGGGAGATCGAACTCGACATTATTTTAATCTATGTCTCTAAGTTGATGTAACCAACTCGGCGTTGCCATTGAAGGGTCATCACAAGACTTGTTTGGGATTCGTCCCATTGACATTACAAAGGCAGTCAAAAGTTGTAATTGTGATACATTCAATTCGATTTTGCATGGGTGGCCACAAGTCTTGCTAGTAACATATCGAGTTTAATTTCATATAGACAATCACAAGTCTTGCTTGTGAAGGATCCTCATCAGAACTTATCAACGAGGGAAAACCACAAGATTTGCATGTAGCGCATCCACATCGAAATTTATCATCGAGGGTCAACCACAAGATTTGAAAGTGGTGCATCCACATCAAAATTATAAGGTCTTATATGGCCTATAGGTCTTACATTGCCTTTTGTTGTTGTTAATATGTCTTCATTGTAATTGGTTGATCTTGTCTTGTGAGTTTTTGTGTCTAAAAGACAAATATTGAAAAGACAAGCTGAAATAAAGTTGTTAGCTACTTTTAAAATTCAATCAATCAAATTATAATATTCATGAATGAGGTACGCAGAATATAAACTCATTATCAAAATTAGATGTTAAGTTACATTTAAAACATTTTTTAGATATATTAATTTTGTTTTCTCTAACATCTTGTTATCAACAAAAATCAGGATGTTGTTGTTGTCTTCTAATTAAGAGGCCCGCACAATGGACTAAAATCTCAATTGGCGAGGAATAGGATGCAGATGATACCCTTAATTTCAAGCCTTTCAACATTCAACAATATGTACTATAAAATATAAATATGAAACACTCTATACAAGCAAGCTCTAGTATTGTTGTTACAACAAGATAATCAATAGCCGCATGTTCTTATTTTGCCTATTATTATGTGGGTATCATATTCAAACCTCCGCCCTTATGTCCATTACACTATCTATTTGAAATTAATTTATTAGAAGTTATGTACACTATCTATTATTATGTGGGTATCATATTCAAACCTCTGCTCTTATGTCCATTACACTATCTATTTAAAATTAATTTATTTGAAGTTATGTACATATCAATCTAAACATCCTCCACTAGCTTTTCACTCAACTAATTAATCTATCGCAAATTTGTAGCAATTAATAATCAGATAACCCTTTTTTCATCTGCAATATTATACTCCCTCTTTTAATCGAAAAATATATGTATTCTTCATGTTACTATTATAAACAAAAATAACTATTTTTACTGTTATTAAGAAAATTAAATAAATACAATTAATTTTTTAAATTTTATTAAATATGAATTTAGTAAATTATCTATTTGAACATCAAATCATATACACTATTTTAAAACTAAATGTTTTTTTTTTTTTTAATTAATTAGAAATACTTGTATTAAATGAGATTTTAGGTCATAAGAGTGGCGGTGACAGGGAGAGGGAGTACTGTATTAATTAATATTCTGACTCAACTATTATTTTAGATTATTTGAGATGAGAATAATTTGGATTATGTACTGATTGTTTTTGTGAATGAATTTGACGGTAATGGAAAACAGGACTCAGTAGGCTCGAATATAACCTGGTGACAAAGTGGAGAAAGCTCAATGTTAAAAAATTTGTACTGGATTGAATTGAAAAGTTTCTGAGATCGATGTATTAACAAAAAGATTTTGTAAACAGAAACCATTTGATATGGACTTTATTAGCTAAACACCGATCTACCATACATTTCTCCTTCTTTCTCTTGGCATTTGTTATGTGCTAGCTGAAACAAATCAACAATTAAAGAAGCGAAGCGAAGAACTCAGTGGATTAAACCGTGTGTTATTAAGAGAGAAATGGAAGAATCAATAGAAAGCCGCTCAAAATTTGGACAGAACGTGGTTTAAGGTCACCATGGTTCAGTAAGCACGAAGAGATGCTAAGCTGCTGGTTGTGTCATTTTCAAAGCCGTGGACTACGAGAGAGACATATCACCACCAATTTCACCGATAACTTTCTCCACCTTAACCAACATATCTAACAATATGAAAATGGTACGTAAGTATTTTGGCTCAATTAGTAGATCATCACCATACAATATTAACAAAAAAAATGGATTTAGCACACGGAATGCATCTAATAATACGTATGCATTAAGAGCATGACTAAAAGCTTCCAGTGATATTTCTTTAAAAAAAACTTACACTGATATCAAGTACATAAAAAATATGGGATGCATAAAAAAACTTTATATTCAAGCCAAAGAAGATTAAGATATTTTCAGAACTCAGAATTTTCTATTCATGTTCTACCCTAGGACTGAAGAGAAAAAAGACAAGAACTAGGAAGAAAGAGGGATTGCTACCTTGGAAGGACGAATCTTCCATGTATCTCTGCATCAAAGAAAAAGAATATCAGGCATAACAAATAATCACTATAGAAGATGTCCTTCCCAAATATTCACAAAAAGAAAGCTTATGGCATAATGAGCATCATATGTAATAATGGTTATTAAACCATCAGGGAATGAGAAACCCAAAATATGTACCACAATTTGGGACTTGAGATCAATCTCCTCGGTAACAGTTGGTTGAGCTGCAACAATAAGATAATTTTATATTCAAATGAAATTGGATGTGGTAGAAATCAGAACAAATAGATTTGTTTTTTGGAAAAGGAAAATCAAAACAAATATCATGCTAAAACAAAAAAGTTCACCAACCATGGTTGACGCCAGAGCAATCCATCAGGAATGTGGCAAAACTGGGTGGCAAGGCTTCAAGGATGCCTTCAAAGTTGTGACAAGGAGTTGTTTCCTTTTTTAGGATTCCTGAAGGTTGCTCGCCTTCATTATTTATACATACTGGCATTTGTGGAAAGTAAGTGTCCCCCGGAGTCATAAAACTCGGTTCCTCAGAAGCTCTACAAGTTCAAACACAGCATTGCTCAGTATATATGTCCAATCTCCACCACAATTAAGTCAACCGATACTTCAATATAGGTAATGAGGGATTTGGCTACTCTATAAGGTGAGTTGGTAGTGAAGTGAGAAAATCAATGATTGATATTTCAACACTCATAATTTGTTTTGCATATCAGTATATGTATCTAATATCAACAGTTGATTGATTCATAAATGGTTCATATTACTCACTTTAGAGGAGCTGAATCAGAAAATAAAAGAGTCTCTACTCCATATAAAAGTGGGGAGAAAAGAAAAGTACAAAGGATGTACATGACAATAGAAAACCAAAGTAGTGAATGCTTATATATTAAACAGAGAAACAGAATGACAATTAACAATCAATCAAATCTCGACATCTCAGTCACATCTTCCTATTACCCCAACTATATCTAACCAATCACACAAAATCTCTTTTATACCTGTAAGAGTGCTTGTTTGTTGACATAAACTCTGACTGAGACGAAATTTCTGAACCAAAGTCAATATTTAAAGGTTCCGGGCCCTTGTCATCTTTCAGGATCTCCTGGGAAGGAACACAATCTCAAGAATCGATATGGAAAGAATGTGATTTTATAAGTGCAAGTGCAACCTCTTGTTCCATGTATTTTTGTGGTGATTTACTATATTATGATAAGCATCCATTACCTTCAAAGCACTAATGAATGATTGTGTTTCATAGATTGATGGAAATCGCATAGCAAACTTTTGAATCTGCTAAAAAGGAAAAGTAGCATCACAATTATCATACTATGTCTGAATAAGGCAGTGTATGTGTGCGACTAGATTCGTTATTCGTACAATAAACTAATCCTATCATACAAAGTTGAAGTAACAAAAGCGAGAATCAACATTGTAATTACCAGTTTGTTGCTGATGTTACTAGTCACGATGAAATCACATTAAGGCCGGTTAGCAACAAACTTATCTCCAAAATTAACACATGGCCACATAAAGTTAGAAAGATTAATAACTAGCCAATTGTTATGCAATCTTCAATGAAAAACTGTCCTGTCGAACTAATTCAATTAATTAAATTATCTTCGTAAGTCACATGAAAATCTAGAAAATATAGTTAAATTGATTTTTCAAAAATAAAAAATAAAAAGTTGCTCTGAAGGTTGGAACTCCTTCGTCACATCATGATCATCAAATGTACATCCAGAACTAAATCAACTACTAAATACATAAATTATAGATCGAAAAAAAATAGGACTAATCTAACTTTTTTTTATAATCGCTAATTTAACAATTTAATCGGTGAATATCGCTGTGGATATATGAATTAGCAACATCTTACACATCATTAATTAACAAAATAATAATCATGTAGTACAAATCATGCCTCGCCTCGGGAATCTCTGTAGCTCACTAGGACTGTTTTGATACCCCTGGCAGGAAATCCAGGATCGCACGATACTTGAGGCCACGAAAAATTCAGCTTCGAAACGTAATGTTCTTCCTGTCAAATTTCACACACAACAAACTTCACACTTAAAATTCGAAAAAAACCTTCTCCACCAACAAAATCACTTCCGATTCAAAATAAAAAAATAAAAAACGACTGAAACTAGCTTCTTAACTTCATAAATTCAAAAACAGTTACAACGATTAAGTATAACAACAACAACAGTTCAATTTTAGTTACAATAACAGATCCGATTTGAATAAATCTGAAGAGAGAAAAGAAATGAAAAAGTTAGGAGTTAATTAATTACAAGGAGTTTGGCGTTGAAGGAGACGGTGAGGATGACATCTGAGAGGGATAGATCAGGGGAGAAGCGGAGGAAGGCGGAGGAAGAGGAAGAGGAGATCCATGTGCCACGTGGAGGACGGTTACGGAGACGAGGAGGGAGAGGGAGAAGATCGGAGGAGGAAGATGAAGAAGTGATAAAAAGAGGAAAAGGGATGAAGCGTGCGAAGCAAATCTCCCACTCGTCTCTCAGTGAGTTTGTTGATGTCACTGCTAATGTTCCCGCCATTTTTTTAAATTCTCCCTTTTCTTTTCTCTCAAATCAAATATCAGCTCTGTAATTTATGGACAATTCCCTACGCGCCTGGATCCGTTATACTTATGCTTGGCGCCCAAGTCCCAACCGCCCGGCTAAATCGTAAATTAAAATTTAGGAGTTAACCATCAAATTAATCACCGTCTTTGTAAAGCACCTTAAAAATGCGTCTCTATTCAAAATAGTTTATATTTATGTCAGGTGAAGTTAAATACTTTTGTCAACGTCGGTTTGATAATGCTGTTAATTACTTTAACGTGGTTGGTTTAAGTGATTAAATTGGTTCTTGACTTTTGTTAGTTACTCTAAAAAACGTCTATGACTTTATCTTATTTAAAAATAGTCTCTAACTCTATCAAATATTATTCAGATAAAGACCAACTAGATGCATTGAAGGAAAAATATTAAACGCGAAGAGTAATAATGTTACTTCAAGAGCAACCTCATCATTAGCACCACCAAGCAATGAAACGTCCCACATTGAAGAATTTTTGTTGGTTTCGTCTGAAGCTATGAGCTTGTTTTCCAGTTCTTGCAATCTTTCTTCTCTGATATGTGTGAAATAAAATATTTGTCTTCTTTGAAGGAATAGGATGTGAAGGTTGCAACTTCTATTAATGTTGTGACTATAGTTTTTTGGGTATGATTTTGGGGACGGTTGTTTAGGAGTGTTTAATAAAAAGGGTGTTGACGATGGACATGGAAAATGAAGAGTGACCCATTGATGGCGAATGAAAGTTTTTTAAAAATGGGAAATGATGGTTGATTTGAAAATGGGGGTATTTGATAATAAAAAAAGCAAATAACTTCTTTTTTTTTTTTTTATGTTGCTTGTTATTTCATTGAATTCTAATTTGGTTACATACGTTAAAATGGGTTATCCGTGTTTTTTCGAGTCAGAACAAAAAACTTTGTTTTAATATAGATTGAAAAAATATTATCTAAATTCAGCCCTAGGTTGGTGATGGGTTGGGTGGGTAGCCATATTTTTTTAATATTATTTTTTATTTTTATTTTAAATTTGTTTGCAACTCTATTAATTTAAAATTTTTATTTCATGTCTATTTTTTTATGTATACTATAAATACATTATGAAGAAATCAATTTAAATGAGTGTAAATTATAAATCGATATCTAGTTTCATTTGAACGGGTGATACTGTTGGGTCATAGATGAGTAAGTTGATTGGATCTCTTTTAGATTAACTTTTTTTTTGGGTATGTGCCCCAATTTTACTATTTTTATATATTTTTAAATTGGTTTTGCGAGTTGCAGACTAGCCTAAATGGGCAATGAGTTTATTCAAACCGGACCAAAAATTCTTTTGAAAAATTTAGGCTAAAATAATTAGATTCAAGTCCTGTGTTTTAGAAGGCTAGACAGGCATGTCTATATGGGCAACAAGTTTATTGATGTAGTCACTGATTGATTGCACGCATTTGCGTAGTTAGTGATGGTGTGAATTTACTAGTTTATTGTAAAGGTTTATTTTAGAGAAAAATTTAATACATTTTAAAGTGGGTAAATATTTATTTTAATATGAAAAATGGTAATAAATGTCGTCGAGACACTTGTGAAATAACTATATATAATTTTTTTAGAGAAGTGCTAGCAACACACTATTTAATACATTTTATAAAACATTCTATATGATTGTATAAAATTTACATAGTTCCACCAAAACATGTGAATCCCATAAAAATTTGGTGGATCTATGTGTATTTGAACTCATCAAAGATAGTGTGTTAGAAAGTGTATGGTAGAAAGATAGTGTTGCTAGCATTTTTCAAAATTTTATATTAAAAATGTATTAGAAATTGAGTTTTCAACCTTTGAAAAATTTAAAATTTATTATTTTAATATAAAACTTTTAATTTTAATTTCCTTAACAAGTATCCTAGGAGTACTTATTAACCTGACACTTATTTCTTTGCAAAAGAAAAAATATTTGGAAAAATAAATTGAATGCATTTTTTAGAGGCAAATGTTAGTAATTAGTTATCTTTTGAACTCTAGTTCTTTAACTTCTCAACTTCTTCAACTCGTAGTTCAAACAAGCTGAATGGGAGAATTTAGTGTATATATACAAATTAAGTGTATTTGTACAAAGAGACACAATAAATGTCTTAGAGTGTCTTTGAATGGAATAATTTTTTAAAGGAATGCAATTTTTTGAGAGAATTTAAATCCTTCAAAGTAAATTATTTTGTTTAGGTAATAAATTTTGTGAATTTTCAAAATAAAGGGATTTCATAGGATATTTTGTCAAAATAAATGTAAAGAATTTTAAATACCACATAAAACCTAATAATTTCAAAATTATTTTTTAGTGTATAAAGTATGAAACATGAAATGGTTCCTATAATTTTTTTCAAATTTACGATTTTGATCCTATATGTTTTAAAATCTGTATATTAGTCCCTATATTTTTTTAATTATTTTTTGTAATTGGTCTTTGAAATTTTTACAATTTTGCAAATTGATTCTTAAAAATTTACAAAATAGTCCCTCAACTTTTCCAAAGTTTCAATTCTGACCCAAATTTAACTTTCATTTTTTTCCAATTTTTTTTTTGAAATTTATAAAAATAGCTCAATTTTGAAAGAACACTTCTTTTATCCAAACAACTAAATTTAGTATCGAAAGGAACTCAATTGAAGTATTTGAATTGCCTAGAATTCTAATTTTCTTATAATTTCCAATTACCTCGTCCATATAGTGTGTTTGAATAAAATATTTTTTTAAGATATTTAACTTTTTATGGGATTTCAAATAATCCAATGTAAATTATTGTATTTGAGTTATAAATTTGAAGAATTTTTCAAATGAATGAATTTCAAGAGTTATTTTGTCAAAGCTAAATTTAGAGAATTTTAAATACCACATAAAAACTATGAATTTCAAATTCCCTCTTTACTTTATAAAATATGAATCATAAAATGGTCCCTATTTTTTATTAAATTTTGTAAATTGATCTCTATAAATTTTCAAAATGACCCAATTTTAAAAGAATAATTCCTTCATCCAAACAACAAAATTTAGAAATAAAAGGAATTCAATTTAAGCATTTGAATTGCCTAAAATTCTAATTTTTCTCATCCAACACATACTGGGATTTTAATGAGGTAATGTAATTTTTTGATTTGGACAAATTTTTTGGATAATTTTTAAAATAAATGAATTTTATGAAGTATTTGTCAAAGTTAAGTTTAGAGAATTTAAAATACCACATAAATTTGTTCATTACTCTATACAATGTGAATCACAAATTGATCTTTATAATTATTTCAAATTTTACAAAATTGGTCCCTATATTTTTCTTTTTTACAAATTGATCCATATAAATTTTTAAAAACTTGCAAACTGGTCCCTATAAAGTTTCAAAAATTGCAATTTAGTCCTTATAGCTTCTAAAAATTTGCTTTTGATCCCTAAATTTTAAAATTTGGCAAACTGATCTCTGTTTTCATATTTTGAAATTGGTTCCTCAACTTTTTGAAAATTGATAAAAATAGCTCAATAAATTTTAAGAACAAATAACATTTTTACTCTATTCAAACAAAAAAAGAAATTAAAAACAAAAAAAGTACAATTGAAACATTTGAAATTACTTCAAATTTTAATTTCGTTACCATTTTTAACTATCTCATCCAAATTCACTTTAAGAAAAATTGAATCTCGATGGGCAAAATATGAAGCAATTCAAGACACAAATTTAATTTAAAGAGAATTGGGAACATGGAAAACTGGATTTTTTTTTTACAATAAAATGGATTTTGAGTCTGATTAAAAGTGTCGAAAGAAAAAAAAGTTTATCGCTAGCCATTTTCAGTTTCAATAATTTAAAAGTTCCCTTGCATTGTGCTGTCATTATTATTAGAATAGATGAATATAAAAAATTAAAGTATAATTCAAATAAATACATTTTTGTTTATTACTATTTTAAGAAAATTAATCTTGATTAACATTTCCTATTAAGTGACAAATGTAAAACTTACCCAAAAAAAGACTTACAATATTGTATTATATAGATAAATGACATTCATCATGAAATGGAAGAACAATTAGTTTTTACATTTTCTGATGTACATTGATTATTAAGTTTTAATAAATATGAATTTGGCATAAAAAGATCATAACATATTATGTGTCCATATTCATAATTAATTTATACACCCGGTGTTAAGCTAACAATATACCATTTTTATAAAACTAAGTTGTTATGAATTTTTTGAGTTATTTAAATTATTTTACTCATATGCTATATGCATTATTTTAACTTATTCAATTGATTCTCTTGAATCATTTAAATTACTTTTCTTGAGGTGCTTGCATACGATTGTGAGGGGTTTAGATGTCAACATAGTTGATATACTTTGCTCTCTTGTAATGCCTCTCTACCTAGTGAGCCTTTTATAAAAAAAAAAATTGCTTCTCTTAAATAAAATTTTAGTTTATACATTTGCATGTTGAGACAATATTACATTATTGAATAAGCTCATTCTGAAATGAGTTATTTGATTATAAAGTCGAGTAATATTTGTTTTATGAATCATGTACGACACTTACAAAATCGTTGACCGAAAAACTTAGAAATTGATCGGAGAATAAATTACTTTAGGATTTTTTCTATTGAAGTGACCTTATACTTTCTAATAGGAATTTCCAGTTTTTTTTAGTGATTTTGTCGTCTTTGTGCGATATTATATTCGTTCGTCGTTTTAGTGTGACACTTTGATTTTTCATTTTATTGTAGTGTTCTTTGATTTAAAATCTTTAGATTAATAGATCAACTGCAATCAAATATAAATTCTATTAATGATTTTAGCATCGTCAACCTTATATAGCTATAGAGACATGAATTTTCCGCACTTCGATTTTATTATATTTGTAAGTTTTGTCACATTTATAAATATTTTGTTGTTTTATACTATTAATTTAAGTGTTGTGAGTTTTTTTACAAATTTATCCTTTTCATATTTAGTAATTTTGAATTGTAATGTTCTTCATCGATATAATTTATATCAATTAGAATGAATGAATATCATTTTTTAATAAAAATAAATAAATTAATTGTTCATTTATGATGATGATTCGGATAGGGACTAAATTGTTTCGATTTAAATTCCGTAAGTAAAATGTGTTTTTTTTTTATTTTTTTTTTATCAAAGACTGAATTGAATGTCACATTCACCCTATAAATTGTTAATAATAAAAATAAAAATATGGTTAAATTGTACTTTTAATTCTTTATTTTGACCCAATTTCTAGATAGGTCTTTTTTTTAATTTTTTTTTAATTAGGTCTTTTAAGTGACACTTTGTTTGCAAGTTGGTATTTATGTTATTGTCCATTTACAAAAATATCATTTTTCGTTAGTTCTATTAAAAAAAAAAAGCGCCACGTGGCCGTTACAATTCTTATGTAGCAAATTATAAAAGTAAACAGTTCTCAAATCGGTTCTTTAAGTTTTAGAAAATACACTTATGGTTCTCTAAGTTTAAACTAATGTTTTCTTCAAGTCCAGTCTTCCTCTTTTACCTCTTCACAATTTTCCTCTTCCACTCTATCTTTAAATAACCTAAAACTCAATTTGTAATTTCAATAGAAAAACTCAAAACGTTGACCATGTGAATTAGAGAAAAATCAAAACAATAAATATATCATTCCATCAAGAATTAAAAATGAGTTGTTGTAAATAAAGAGAAATCAACTAAAAATAAATGAGTTGTTCGTATATTCGGGAACTGAATCAAACATTCGGGAACTAAATCAAACATTTGGAAACTGAATCAAACATAATGTAATCCAATATGCTGGTTCTTACAAATATCAAGAATGCACATAAAGAGGTGCATTGTCTAAGAATATTTGAGTTAATAAATACTTTTATTTATAATATTTGTGGTTTAAGAATATTTTAATGATTTTTAATTTAGTCACACTCATAACAATTATATTTTGTTATTTATCAATTTATTTTAATAACTCGAGTCACATATGAATATTTAGGTATCCAACATGTATGAATACGAACATTGAAATTAATACTACTTTTAAATGTCCAAATACTTTTCAAACTGAGAGTACAAATACTATAGCACTCTATAAACTTTTTAGGTTAAATTGCACTTTTAGTCTTTTATGCTTGATCCAGTTCTCGAATATGCGAGTAACTCATTTTTTTAGTGGATTTATGGTGAATTTCTTTTTATTCACAACAACTCATTTTTTAATTCTTTTTGAAATGATGAATTTCTTGTTTTGATTTTTCACTAATTCACATAGTTGGTGTTTTCAGTTTTTCTAGTAAAATTACAAATTTTGAGTTTTAGGTTATTTAAAGATGGAATGAAAGAGAAAGATGGTGAATAGAAAAATGATAAAGAGGTAAAAGATGAAAATTAGTCCTGAGTGAAAAATGATTTAAACTTAGAGGACCATAAGTATATTTTTCTAAAACTTAAAACACCAACCTAGAAATCATTTACGTTTATAATTTGCCACATCAATATTGTTATGCTTACATCTACATTGTAATCACAGTGTGACATTTTTTCTAACAGTACTAATACAAAATGACATTTTTACAAATAGACAATAACATAAAGGTTAACGTTGCAAACAAAATGCCACTTAAAGGACCTAGATGAAAAAAAAAACATAAATGACTTATCTGGGAACTGGATCAAAGGGAGTGTCATATGAAGTCTAAATACGTAGTACAATTATAATATGATATGGATACATTAATACATGAATTTTTTTAAATGTAAGATAAGATACAACTTAAATACTTTTAACAAAAAATTTTATAAGCTTAATTCAAATTTTGACCCTCTATTTTTATCAACTTACAAAATTTGTTCATTTTTTAAAAAATCTAATAGTTTTGGTCCATCCCTCGTATTTTTTAACTAAAAAACTAGTGATTTATTATAGTTTAAATGATTTAGCATATGATTTCATGATTTAGAACCACCTAAATGGATTGATTATTTATATGTTATTTTAAATTAGAAAAGTGAATAATTTTAGAAATTAAAAATAATTTTTTTAGAGGATTTTATTGCAATTTATTAGAAATCAACCATTCAACATCATCATATCATATGCTACGTCTTTTAAAATATTTCACACCATATTTTTTGGTTAAAAATTCTGATGGAGGGACTAAAATTATTGTGTTTTAAAATAGAAGGACTAATTTGGCAAATAAAGAAAAACATGAAACTAAAATTGCAATTAAGTCAACAAATTATGTACATGTAAAATACTTGTTCAGAAAGAGAAATTAATTATTCTTTATTAATATATAACTATAACGATCATAATTTTTATCATATATTTTAATTTATGTGTTAGGATATCAATAAAAATATCGTTAAAGGAATTTAAAATAAATATTGATTTTATACAATAGTAAAAAAATCAAAAACAATTTTCATCGTCACTTTACCATGTACCATTATCCATTAAAAAAAGAGACAATTTTTCCTATTCAAATTTTTTAAAACTACCATAAAGTAGATATGTACATTACATAATATAGAATAAATTACATTTCTAGAATTTGTATACGAGACGATAAATATCAGAACAAACTCACACAAAATGTAAAGTTCTGAATTTGAATTTAAAATATTATCCAATCTATAACACTTTTTTACATTTAACAATTGAACTAAAATTTAAAAATAAAATAAATAAATTGTATTTGAAAAAATAAAAATAATAATTTCAATACTTATAAAATATATATTCACAAATATCCATATCCTATAAAGAAAAAAAAGTTACTACCTACTTCATAAAAGGTGACTAAGCTAAGAATTGTCAAAAAAAGAAAGTAAGATACTTTTTACTAAAAAAAGAAAGAAAGATAAGAACCTAAGAATTAGGATGTTCAAATATTTAAAAAATTGCACGTTCAGTGTTGAAACTAGCGTTGAGTTTTTCTGGTTCACCTGCAACATCATCATCTTCTATTCTTCTTCTCTTTCTCCTTCCTCGTGCTTACCGCAATTCCCAAGGAAAAACCCAGATACACACGTAGAAACACTCACTACAAACATTAAACAAAAAAGCCATGAAAACTTTGCTAAATCCAGAACTTATTCTCTCTCCAACAAACTCAATTTTCCCCATAAAAACCCGAAACTCCACTCACTTTGACCCTCGTGCATTCCTCAAACTCCGCTTCGATGATCGCCACCATTGGATCGGGCGGAGGAAGCTTTCCACGACTGTGAAGGCTCTGTTGGACTCGACCACTGTTGAACAATTCGGGATTCCGGAGTTCGATGTTCGGAACCCGTCGCTGTCGTCTTCGTATCGAAGTTCGGCGTTGGCGATGCCCAACCAAACGGTGTTGGACGCTCAAACTAGGGTATGTACTGGCCCAACGCAGACTCGACCACTTGATGAACAGCAAGCCTTCAAGGTGTTCGACACAATTCTTAGATCAGGTTTTTTTTTTTCTTTCGTCTTACGTGATTATGTTATTTGTGAGGTGTTTGTAATGATAACAGAATTTCTAAAGAGGTTGATTGTAGGTTTTTGTTACAGTAGAGCATGTTAAAGCTATGTTGATATTGATTTTTTTTTTTTACTCAAGCTATGTTGATATTGATGGAAAGGAATGAAATTGAATTGGATGATTGTAATGTACTAAATGCGGAGTAAAAGAACTAATAGATAAAAGGAGCGGAAGACACTGCAAAAGAAAGAATTTGAAAACATGCTAAGGAAAAACCTAAGCCCACATTTACTTTGTCAAAATATTTTTGTGTTTTCATTTCGGATAACTTGTGTTCATTTTATCACGATGAGAGATTGTTGCATTGAGCTATTGTCATAGAGGGAAAGAAGAAATACTACTTAATGAAGATGCATTTCTGAAAATAATGAAATAGTTTTTTGACATTTTCATTATTTCTAGACAGTTATTTCACTTAAAAAGTCCCTTAACTCTTTATTAACAAGTAAAATTAATACACATTTTAGGAAATGAAAACAGGAAATGTTTTCACAAAGTAAATAAGTCCTTAGGGGATTGAGTTTTAGACACAAACATGATTGAGTTTTAGAATGAAAAGTTTGAATTGTATTTGCCGCTGCTTTTTGGAAAACTTTGTATATGATGGGAAAGAATCGTATGGAGTGTAATGATGCTAGGTTCTTTGGTTTGTTTTGGGGGTACCCTACTGGTTTTATAATGAAAAGCCTGAATTGTTTGTACTAGTGTTTTCTAATTACTTTTCATTTGATCTCAGCTAGGGGAGAAATTAAGGGTGAGGAAGAAGTTTCCAAAGCACAAATGGGGGCATTTTTTGCAGCGATGACAATACGTGCAAATGCCTTTCCAGAGGCGACACAATGGAGTGAAGGGGAAATGCGTGCAATGAAGACGTTCTGGCCACTTCTAGTTAGAGTGCTTCCACCTGATGTAGTATTTGTGGCTGACCCTGAAGGAATGATGATGGGATTGGGAAGTTCGATTGGACCACAGTTTGTTGGCAATGGCACTAGTGAAATGAGATTGGTTGGTGCTCTTAGGGAAGTGTTGGCCGGTGGTCATCTTGGATTTGAGGAAGTTCAAGGTGTGTTGAAGGAAGTTCTTCCCTTCCAAGAGGAGGGTGAAAAGCCTCATGGAGCAAGTGAGGCTTTGCTTGCAGCGTTTTTAATTGGTCAACGCATGAATCGGGAAACTGATCGCGAGTTAAAAGCATACTGCCTCGCATTTGATGAGGAAATTGGTATATGTTTTAATATGATTTCACATTTTGTTCTGGCTTGTTTTCTTTTTTCTTTTTACTTTCTAAATCATTGTGGCTAGTATCCCTATTTGTTAATTTTTGATAAGTTGATTCTCTCAGGGCCCCCTCCTATTGCTGATGTCAAATCGTTGACCCATTATGGTGAACCTTATGATGGAAATACACGCTTCTTCAGGAGTACATTATTTGTTGCTGCAGTTAGAGCTTGCTATGGAGAATCTTGCTTGCTTCATGGTGTAGATTGGATGGCACCTAAGGTTTGTTTGAGTTTTTCCGTGATGGGTGTTTAGGTTGTTTAAGTGGCAAGCTAAGATGCTTTCCTTTTCGGAATTCTATCCTTTGATATTTTATCTTCTTTCATATTATATGCAGAAAATTGTTTTTTTATTCATTTCTGAATGCATGTGTTTGTTTTAGGGAGGTATAACTGAAGAGCAGATGTTGAAGTTTATGGGAGCAAATACTGCCTTATCCCCATTCAAGGCCAAGAAACTTCTCGAGGTCTTTTTTTCCTGCAAACATTTTGTTGCACCACTTTGATTTTCTCTCTTCTTTTAGCCACTATATTATTATACACGTTGTTGAGAATTGAGACAAGGGACAATGAAAGAGT
>NC_021166.2:20376274-20459743 GCF_000331145.2 Cicer arietinum
AAAGAGTGTATGAGTGAATCCACACATGTACACTTATAAACACAATAAATACAAATATTAACATTACCATATGTAATATATTTACATGATACTGTACAACCATAGCTCTACCCTATTTACATGATTTCTAACACACTCGCTCTATGTAGAGCATATAAATCATGTGCATCAAGCTTGTTACATATATTGCTTAAACAAAGACCTCTCATGGCTTATTATAAACATCTACAAATTGATCATTTGAACTAACAAAGCTACTAGTGATGTCTCTAAAAATCCATTCTTGATTGAAATTACAATATGCCTTAATGTACTTAGTTCTCTCACAGAATATTGAATATGATGTGATATGTAATGTAGCTCGATTAACACTTATGAGTTTCATATGTGTAACCTCCCCAAATCTCAGTTCATGAGATAACTATTTAAGCCATATGAGCTTAAAAGTAGTCAATGCGTCTTGAGTGATGAGTCGTTATTTTGATTTTGTATTTAACAAGAAGATTATATTTTTTACTTTTCTAGAGGAGATAAGGTTTCCCTCAATGAATATACTGTAAGGAAAATCCAAGTCCTACTTTGAAAATCGATAAGGTCTGTAAATAGTTTATAAAGAGTGGCACCCCACCTTAAAAGCCGGTTTTGTAAGGATGAGTTAGAACGTATACAAAAACTTGGACTTAAATAAGTTGTTTGTAAATAGTTTATAAAGAGTGGCACCCCATGAATATCTCACAACTCTGTGACAATTGGCTTCATAGATAAAACCTTTCTCTTGAGAAGCTTTAATATACTCAAAGATGTGAATTACAATATCTTGATGTCCTTCGCAAGGTTGGTTTAGAAGTTGGCTTATAGTATGTTGTCAATCCTGGTGCGACCCTGCTATCCCAGTGCGGTGGAGAGGCTGGCCGCAACACCACCGACCGGGAAAATGCGTTCGACGGTAGCGACGCTCCCGGCCGTGAATCCCACTATCATTGAGACCCGCTATCCCAGCCCAACCCGCCAGTGGACCCGCTCTAGGGTTTCTCAAAAACACAAGTTTTATTTTATTTTTTATTTTTTATTTTTCATTCAGGGTATCTAGGTCATTTCGCACCCACTTAACCCATAATTTATTTATTTATTATTATTAACCCACAAAGGGGTTGGTTCAACATGGTGAAAAATAAAACCGTTTTCGTTCTTCCTCTGTTTCGTTCTTGCTCCGTCACCATTGTTTTTTGCTCTGTCATTTTCGTTTTTTTCTTGCTCCGTTCAGTATAGTTCTGTTCCATTCTTGCTCTATTCAGCATCGTTATGTTCCATTCTTGCTCTATTCAGCATCGTTCTGTTCCATTCTTGCTCTGTTCAACATCGTTATATTCTTGCTCTGTTGTTTTTGTTCTTTTTGTGACATTGTTTTGTCTGCTTTGTTTTTCTTCTGCTTTGATCTCTATTTTGTTGATTACAATTACTATTAGAACTTGATTTTGATGTTGGATTTTGGTTATTAAGTATGATTATCCCTTTAATTTTGTGTATTTTGCTATTTTTTTAGTATTTTTTTATATTGTTTGTAGTTTATGTTTAGTTGCTCCCCTTGATTTGTATAAAATTGGCATTAAGATATTTTAGAGTTCTAAACTCTTCAAGTTTAGCCTTCATCAAAGCTCGTTCCTCTAGAGTGTCAATTACATACTGTCTGATAAGTTACAATACCATCCTAGTATTTTGCCACCTCTATCCCCAATAAGTATTGTAGCATGTCAAGATCTTTTATTTGAAAATGACTACAAAGATGTTTTATCTTAGCAATGTCATGATAATAAATTCTATAGTGATAATGTCGTTAACGTATATAACCAAGTATTTACATCCTATAGTCGAATGATTGAGTGATTTGCCTTACTTTCTGGTTCTGTTACCAAAATGTGATTGTTTGCATCAACTAAAAAACCCAACGACTAATTGAAAGCATTGTATACGTCAATGGAACATGAGGTGTAACACTCTTTAAATTGAAACACCAGACTATGTGATGGCGAGACTCGACGGCTGGCATTCCCCGAGGGGCATGATTGAATATGCTTGTCTTACACAGCGAAGCTCAATTTTTGTGTCACGATAAATACAAAGATAAAGACTACCTTATTTGCTATTGCATGATATTGTACAACTTAATTATCCTATGTATATTATTTCTAACAATATCTTTCTTTGTTCTTTTTTCACAGGATGATGAAGTTGGTTTTGCTTATGTAAGTCAGCGTGAAGCTCGCCCGTCTCTGTATGAGCATCAAACCATATATTATTTGTCTTGGCCTAATTACCTTTGGGATTCATTGGGAAATGTTTTGATGCTTTTCTTTTGGAATTTCAAAATTTTGTGAAGAAGACCTGTCCTGGTTACTAATCTACTTTTTTTTTTGATAAGTGGTTACTGATCTACTTGTTTACATCTGGAATATTATACTAAATTATAGGTTGAATAACTCAATCAGTCCCTATAGAAAGTTTTACTTTAAATTATATTTAATCTTTACAATTCAAAACCATTGAGTAAAATTCCTTTTGTTTTGAAATAATGCAAAATGCACTCTGTAATCTAAGTTTACTTCCCTTATAAAGTGAAACTTAAATGACCAAATTGAGGCCGTATTACCTTGTTAAAAAACTATAGGCACTATTTTCATTGTCTGGAAACTATTGGGACATTTTAAAATGTTTTTGCACTTTAGGGATTCAATTGAATTTGTGTTATAACTGTAGGACTAATCCAATGTGTGGATGAGAAGAAAAAACGAAAAGAAACAAAATAAATAAATTGTAGAGAATGCAAATTCCATCTTCTCTTCATGTCTAACTATTCAAACGATGGGTAAATCAGTATTTTTGGCTAAATTATATTGCTATTTGCGGTAATGTATAGTATGGTGCTGTATTTATGTATATCTGCAGTATAAGAGTACTATTGGAAAGATTAGGTTAAATCTTGTTATGTTTTCTGCAGATACTCTTTAATTAGGATAAGAGAGCACATAAAGAAGCGCCCTCCACTTGCAACGACCGAAAAGGTTCAGCAATATATAAAGGTGGGACTTAGACTTTATCTATTATTTAAATGTTACTGATCTATTTTAATATATGATTCTCTTTTCTTAAAATCTCAATAAATTATAAATTCATCCACATAGTCTATGTTAATTTCAGATGCACCATCATTATTTGTAAAAAGAATGCACAAATGATTTTATACCTAGTTTCTTCAATAATATGACCATTTATTTTCACATTCTTCATACCAGATTCGAAAGGTAAGAGAGTTTAATGCACATGGAAGTTGCTAAATAAATAATCATCAAGAAAACTATGGTAATTTTGGGGCCATTTGAGTTTCTCAGAAGAACAATTTTGAGATCTAATACTTCAATGCTAGCAAAGATTTTAGCCTAAGGAATGTCAACAAGTTATACCATTTTAAACATGAACACTTCTTTGATGTTAAAAATTACCCAAATAAAGTTCTTTGTGAAAGTTTATAATTAAAAATAAAAAATCCTGATTGCTCGAAGGAAAAAAAGGTGTGTGGGTCATGTAACCAAGACTTGCAACTATTTCAGAAAAACAGAGGAAAAAAATTTGGTTGAATTTTATGAAATTTTGCATTTTGAAGTGAATAGTAGAAAATATAGGTATGCAAGAAGGTATTTTTGTCGTAAATAAGAGGTAGACCAATAAAAATGTCCCAATGGGGTACATAGATTTTTTCTTTTTTTACAGAAGTCACCATCTGTTTATATAATTAAAAATGTATATTTTTCAACAGGCAAGTGGTAAGGAATCTATTGTTGCTGGATTTTATCATGGAGGTTACGAAGAGTCATTGTTAATGCTCATGAAAAGAAGAGGTGTACATTCTGGTTTGGTAGTGAAGGTTGGATTTTACATTTTGTAATCTATGAACTTTTCTGGGTATCTTTTTTTCTCCATAAACTTTTGGTGTATTACAAACTGTTGTTTCTCTTCTCTTACTATAATCGGTTAAATCCTCCTATTATAATATAATTGGTATTGAAAGAGGCTTCAACCTTGACAAAAGAAGTCACTTCATGTTGCCCTTCTCATGCTCTCATATTGTAGGGAGAGGAAGGAGCCCTCTCAATGACTACAAGATTGCGATCAGTTAGCATGACAAGGGGACTTCCAGTGAATTACTGTTCAGGGTTTCGTTCACTCGACATTGCATCCACATCTGAACATGGTGGTATGTATTTGGTTTCCTTATTTCCTTCTATTAATTCTATTTATAATTTATACTTAGAGAATAATTTCAGAAATATGTCCTTGTCTATTATTTTTGTTGTGTTTACTTTTTTTCTTAAAAATGCTCATTTACAACCCTATCACCATGCCAGTTTCTTATTAGCAAACTGATACTTTTGCATTACATCATTATACCTTAGATCAATACACTTAAAATATTGTTATTTCATATTGCAGGAGTTACACGTAAAGGATTTAGTCTTGAGGTCAATGCTGGGGACTACGGTTTCCAACCCACAGACACACCAAGAACTGATAGATCCGTAAAGTTCTCCAGTGTTTTTCTCCTGTTGTACTATTCTCTCCAATATTTGAAACTTGCAAGAAATATGGTTGCAATTCGCTGTCTAACAATATGTTGAGATTTTTCCATTGCTGTTGGAGGTGTTGCTTTCATCAGTGTGTTAAGATAAAGTAGATAGTCAACCATTAAAAACTAAAATTCCTTATTCATGACTATCTCCTTTTATACACTAACCCGAAGAGTTTTTTATTCCTATAGGATGAGAAGCTCTCAAGTGTTATGATTTTATTATGATAAGAAACTTATTTTCTTAAATAAATGCCTTACTAAAACAAGTGCAAAACTAATAGTATAGATCATGACGACTTCAAATCTCTACCATATAGTCCCCGAAGAAATAGTCTAATGGTATAGGTTGGGACACTGAAGGAGTTCTATGTAGGAGGTCTAGAGTTCGATCCCCATTACTAACATTTCCCCCTCCTCTACCAAATAAACCACTAACATTTGCCTATAAAAAAAATCTCTACCATATATATTCTTAAGATACTAATTCTTATATTATGATTACATCCTCTATAAAAGAAAATCTATGTCCCTTCCATCCATCAAATGCATGCATCTACTCTAAAGTTTTACTTGCTGATACATACCTGTTTTTAATCTTATGATTTTATATTTCTTCTTATTTTTTTTTTCGTTGTTGTCGTTTATCTTTTATCTAATATTCTTTAGTCCTTAATAAAAGGACAAATTTCTATAATTTTGTGAAAGATAAATGATTTAAATGAATATTAGATAAAAAATAAAGGACTAAAACAAAATATAAAGCACTAAAATGAATAAAAAAAATGATAAATTACCAAAACAAATATTAGATAAAAGATAAAGGATGAAAAATATATTTTAGCCTCTATGTTTAACCATGTAAAGGAGTGTTTGTAGATGTATGGAATGGACTGAAATCAAATTTATTAAAAATGTGGAAATGTGTTAGTTCCATTTTCTGAGCCATTATAATGGTCCATGCCGAAGTCATTTTTGTATTAATTATATCCTGGACTCTGATGATGATTTTGTAGTGAGCTCTCTCAACTTCCAAGCTCAATTTTTGAATAGTATAAACCTTTTATATACAATTTTAATGGTTGCATTTGTATGTGCTGCTTTCCCCATGAACAATGGAGAACCCCAAATTGTTTTGAATTGCATACTTCGTTTCCAACTTTTCATCTATTTTCAAATATTTGACCGTCTTTATTCTATTGAAATAGAATTCTTCAAAATAACAATTCTTTTGAATTAGAATGTTAATGTGTGTTATTAAACAGTCATATTGTTTAGTATCATTGTGGGTAGGATGCTTCTACATGTAGCCAGTTTTCCCTATTGGTGAGAGCAGAAGTTTGCTTATGGACATTAATTTTTTGTTTTCGAAACTTCAGGTCTCAAAGAACATTGAGTTGGGTTTAGCAGCTCTCTGTGGAGAAAAAGGGCCAGCGTATGATCGAATAGTTTTGAATGCTGGAATGGTGGATCACTTGCTTGGTGCTGAAGGTGCAGAAGATGTATCTGCAGCCCTGGATAGAGCCAGAGAGGCCATTGACAGTGGTAATGCACTGAAACGTCTCCTAAATTATATCAAGCTCTCCCACGAAGTTAGTTGAAATAGTTCCAGACAAGTATAGCAAACAACATATTTTCGGACAATGTCCCTGACACGTGATGGATTAAAGGGGAAGGGAAACATAAACCCTTTCTCAGTTCCAGTTAATGAGAAAATTTTGGAGAGAAACAAGAGTTTATTTGTGTTATTAACCAATATTGAGATTTTGGTTGCATGTTTGTATAACATTGTACCACATGCTTTGTAAGTAACATACTAACGGTCCACATTTGAATTTTTTGTGCATTATTTTATTAGAAGTGGAACTATAGTAATTTTCTCCAAATTGCTAATTTGTGAATCTGAACCTGTAACCTGAATAGATTTGGGTGAAATAATACTTGTTGCTTGAAGAGGTTGAGAATACTTTTAAATCTAAAGAGTTGATAATGCTTGTTATATGTCGTTAATAGAAAATTCTTCGTGTTGAAGGGATTGAGCATAGCTAATATTAAGAGCAACAAGTATGAAATGCTGTGTTATTTCTTCTTCTATCTCTTTATTTTTACTAATATAACATTTACTATTAATAGAGAAGTTTGAAATGTTCATTTATTAACATGTTTTTTATTTTTTTTACGGATTTATCGACAAATGCTAAAAATCAGAGATCTGTGAAAGCAATTTTACTTCAGTTTGTAGTCTTTTTCTTCATAAGGGTTATGCAGTTGATGCAAAGGTGGTGGTGGTGGTAGATAACATGAATGATCTTCTTAGCGGACACTGTGTTAGGGACTGAGGTCCCCCACTACCCATTCAGCATGGGGGGCCATTGGATGGAGGGTAGTGGGAAGCTCTAGTGCTGCCAAAAGGACTTCTGCCAACTATGAAATATGATCCTTCACAGTATATGTCCTTATTATATCTGGATGATAGTGAACTGACCTTCTTTTAGAAAGGTATAGAAACATGAGACTTTATGATTAAAATGTGTTCTATATGATTTATGACGGACTTCGTTGGAAACTCTAACAGTGTGCCTCTTTTCCACAAGTAGAAGTTCATGATGGTATTACCCGACCCTACAAATGAGATGCTGATCCAATTAGTACCCCTCTGGCAAAAAATAAGAAAAACAAATATTAATGCTTTAAACTATATATATATATATTGTTAACTCAACACCAATCAGACTACTATATTAGCTGTAAAGACTCCTAAAATTCTACTAAAAAATTTAAACAATTTTTAAATATATCATAAATCACACGTGGCAATTTTTTGAAGAAGCCACATTTCGAACTAATGTAGGTCCTTTAGTCTATTTGAGATTGGGCTTTAAATATGGGTCATGCGGGAAAGGGTGTTTTAGAACATTACGAAAGGGTGTTTTATTCAACCAATGTGATTTCTAACCACACACATGTAGGTAAAAATTGTAATGCGGGAAACACAAAGAAATACCATAAAAATTGACATAAAAACAAATTAAAAATAACTACTGGATATATTCAATTTTGTAATTTAGTATTGAAGCGCAACAACTTTAAATTGTCAATAGCATGCATGACACCAAACTGTTTGGTGAGATATGCAAATTGTTAGAGAAGAGTCGTCATGTGTTTTATATTTTTATTTAGAAGACGATAATATATAATCAATGTAGATTAGAGTCCTAACACTTGACATTTGAGTGTCTTGTAATATCCACTACAAAAAATTAGTCTTTCATTTGTTTCGTTTTTACTTTGAAAGACTGTCCTCTTTATATTGTTTTGTTTGTAGCAACATATTTATTAATTGTCTAATGAATTATCTTTTCTGTAAAAAAAAAATTAAATGAAGAAATGAACTTTAATTTTTCTCCAAAATGTCCAGCTTCTAAAAACTGTCTCTTTTTCATTCTTAAACTCTTCCTAAACTCTTATTTCGTGACATAATTCTAAGAGTAAAAATGTTGATTCCATATAAAGATTTTAGTAAATGATTTAAAGTAAAAATGAGTGTAAAATCGAAAAAATTAGTTCTGTTTCTATATAAAAAAAATTGAATGTAAAGATATTTAGTTTATGCTCTTAAACATACTTACTCTTAAAATGGTTTTAATAACCCTATTTATTATCTTCCCTATCTTTATCTTAATAATTAGTTTTCGATTTTTGCTAGGTAGGCCCTATGAACTTTTTGGTTACACTTCGAATAAAAATACCTTTAGAATCTTTTCAAATTTTGAACCATTACCCTCTCATTTTTCTTCCTTCTTTTCCTTTGTCTCCCTCTTCCTTTCATTGTTTTTCATCCTTTTATTTTTTTCTTCCTCTCATTTACGAATTCTAACCCATTTCCCTTTGCCGACTTTTTATGTTACACTTTTCCACAAACGCATGTATTTCATTGCTTTCAATGTGATAGGGATCCATATTCTGAATTTATACACGTCAACGTGAATTCACAGAAACAAAAATAAATTGAATTCACGTTTATAAAAAATAAATATATATAAGTGCATTAATTTGTATTAACGTGTTTCAATAAAAGAGTTCACATAATTGAAATTTTAAATAGAATAAATTCTGGTGTGAGTCTATGATATATAATGTTGAAGCTGTGTTGGTGACAATTGTTGCAAGACTTTAATAGTGAATTTGTTGATGAAGATTATATGTAGCAAATTCCAAAGCGTGTTGTTACATTAGCCTTTAGGTTCGATTCGCCCCCACCAATCGAATGCAAATGAGATAACTAGCGAATCCCCTTCAGGGTACTTTGAAAAACCTTGATATGATTTGCACTATCACACCAAGAATATCTTTCAATAGTATGTTACAAAATAATGTTACCTATTCTTTTTTCATGCATTAGAAAAGAATAAGTTGACTTAGTATATGAGAATGAGTGAAAGAAAATGGATGACAATTATTTGAATTCGTTGTTTGCATTCTATCCAAAGTGACCCTATTTATAGGAAAAATAATGTCACTTGGAAAGAGTTGCAATTCTTCTTCTGCCACTGTTTTCGAAGAGATATATTTATTTACCGTTCAGATATTAATCAAAGCATTGCTATGGTTTGGTGGCAATGATGCCTCTATTTCGCGAATAGGACACGGGTTCGATCCACCGCGCTGTACCTTTTCATTATTAATGAACATAATCTTGTATTAACAAACATTGAACACAACCACTAACTAAACCAACATGAACTAATTAAATTTATATATAACTATAAAAATTGAGTTAGCGCACTTCAAAATATAATTTTAATGAATACTAAAACTAAATTTACATATCATTTGTAAATTTATAAACAATATATGAACTCAATTTGTTGTACCAAAAAAAATTTTAAGTAACACCTAAAATTTATATTTTAAGAGTCTTGATAATAAGGTGGGTCCTGATCCATGATCAATGTTGTTGTCCCTTAAATTTAGAGTTAAAAAAGGTTTCATTAATAAAAACTAATAATTTTGAAGATAAGGGACAAATGATGGTGGAGATGCATTCAATCATTAACAGTGATTATTAATAATAAGAAAGCAAAATTCACAAAACAACATTTAGTTGATGATGATATGATTCCCTATAAACCGCATGTTGAGAAAGTGTGGCAAAAAGAAAAAGACGCTTTGTATTTGTACATAACTTTTTGGACTTGTAGTTGGGGCCTGGGGGCATAGCCTTAACATTTGGCGCCAAATTTCAACTCACCCTCTATCTCTTTCTCAACAAAATATTAGCGCCAAATTCAATCAAATATATTGTATTTCATTATATGTACGTATTTATCTAGTCTTAATTATAAATTTTTTTTTGAATCAATAAAAAATAAATATGGTGTATTTAATTTTAATTTTAAATTAAATATATTAACTTTTAATTATCTAAAATTATTTATATTTAAATTAAATAAAGTATGTATAAAATAGTTGGGTGAGACACTCAACTAAAGTGTATAGGAATACAAATTATTTAGTTATATTTTTACTATAGAAAAAACACAAATTTCACACGTTAAAAATAAATAGGACTCTAAATTTTTTATAAAAAATGATATCTTTTATATTAAAAGTTAATTTTATATGAAAATGAGTTGACTCAAATATAAATAAACTAAGCTAAATGTGAGAAGGTATTTTAGGAAACTTATATTAAAAAGTTATCCACAAAGAAACTTAAATAGTAAATATGCTAAGTTGTAAATATTGCTAGCTATATAGATTATTTTTAATGTTTTCTAGGGTTTTACTTTTAATATGTTTTTACGGATATTATTTCTTATTTAAAAGTTTTTTTTTGTTGTTGTAAAAGATAAGAGTAATTGGTTTTATTTTTGTAATAAGATTTATATATTGGGTTACTGTATCATTTGATCATAGAATAAACTCTGTTTATATATATAAGAAGATTTAGATTAACAAAGTACTCTTTCATGTAATGTAAGTGAGACTTACTAAAGCATTCTTTTTATATTAACAAAGCACTCCTTGTATACAATGAGATTTATATATAATCAAATTCCAAACTTATACCCAAATTGCAGTGTATGTATAGGTAAGAAGTCCAACTATTTGTATCAAACTCTCTTTGCATGTCATAAAATATTTAATAGAAATATAATGATTTTGAAGATTTTATAATGGAAGGTAAATTTATTTAGAATCTAGGTAATAAAGATTTAACTCATACTTTATTCGATCTCGAATATAAACAATAATAAATTTATATTTATTAGTTTAAAATATAAGTAAAGGTTAACTACTTCTACTTTATTTAATTAATACTTTTATTCTTTAATTGTTCTTTTATTTTCATGAAACAAGTTTTTATAAGCGATATTTAAAAAATTCAATTATTTTTTTTGATTACTTAAAAATTAACATAAATGATTAGTTTCTACTAACGTGATTATCATAAAGAATTTAACGTGAAACATTTAAAACATAAAAAGACTATCTTAAAATTTAAAATAAACATAAATAATTCAATTAACAATTTTAGCCTTCAATGTAACTGATCATTGTTCTTTAAGGTTCGTAAAAATAGTTATATTTTTGTTTATATAGAGGGATGATGTTTGGATATCAAAATATTTTAGCTATATAAACACAATTGATTATATAATTTTGATGTACATCAAAATATTGTTGTCAAATACAATTTTTTATTTGTGTATTTTTGAAATGTGGATAAAGGTAAAAGATAAAAAGTAGGAGAAATAGAGATAACACAATTGATTATATATGTGATCATGGAAGATATAAGTTCAAATTTTGTTGTTGACGTGATTATGTGAGAGTTTTGTTAGTAGATATTCTCTCTATGTATTACTTTCTATGATAAAGTAACATCCTTTTCATTAATTAGTACTAATTAGTAGAATAGTTAAATCATTTAAAATATAATAAATAAAAATATATGATTATAAAAGATAATTAATGTTTTTTAGTATTCTAAAATAATAAATAATGTTATAAGACAAATAAATATTTCATATGTGTGACATTTATTACTACACTCGAGTACAATGTAAATACAATTGGAAACGTTTTATTTTTTTTTTGTTCTTTCTCAATAAAACAAGCACATATGGACGTTTTAGTTTTGGTTACAATTTTTTGATAAAAATGAAAGTTTGAAGGAGAAAAAATATCTAAAAACTGTTTAAATGAGAAGCTATTTTTAGTAGTTTTTCAAAAATATCATTTTTTTATAATTGATTTTTTTTAATAAAAAAAATGATTTTCATTATGTTAGATAAACACACAACATATTATATTTTTCTCTAAAATCTCTAAATAAAATAATTTCTAAATTATTGAATACCAAAATCACTTTTTTTTTTTATTTTTTTTTTATTTTTTATAATATGCAACAAACAAACCCTGAATCTTCCAACTTTCTTCCCCCTTGGAGTATCTCCATAAATTAATTGACCTAAAATAGTTTTTTTTTTGATAAACTAATGTATTCTCTCACACAATTGTAGAAGTTAAACCCTAAAGCTAATTTAGATCCATTTAAATGATCTTTTTTAACAAATATTTATTTAAATAATTAACATCTTTCGACATATAATATTTTGGATTTGGATCATCTAAAGTTAAAAGGATTATATTGATCTTACCAATGGTGGAGCCAATAATTAATATTCAGCGAGACATTGACCAAAACTTCAATATTTATATAAAAGTAAAGAGTCTTTTAGTTTTTTAAATGTGTAAGGTGTAGCCACTATAATCTTAAATGTATCGAAATTAAATACATAATCTATCTCTTCTTTTTATTAGTAATTTTGTGGACCAAATTGACTAATAAAAAATACATTTGAAAACTAAACTAAATAATAAAAGATACATTTGAAAACTAAACTAAATAATAAAAGACACATTTGAAAACTTAAATGACAAACAAAATATAGATTTAACTATATTTTTAGGTAAAAGTTATTTGATAATTAACTTATCATAGACCGATATAATAATTGACTATATATAATTTAAAAGAATTTATAAAATTTAGAGAGATTGGAACATTTGACATGCTGTTGCTCTCACACTCCTTAGACTCTCCAACAAGTCCCTGAATCCCACCATTATATATAAATAGGATCAATAAAATTTAAAGATGAGATCACATAATCCCTTCATATTATATTCCCAAGATATTTAAATTGAAGTTCAAAGCTCAAAATCATAACAATGCCGATTGCGAGAGTTGAACTCACAATCTTATGAATGTGAGCTAACTCCTTACCATATTTTATTGGCGGTTCTTTTAACTTTGAGCACATATTAAAAATAAAAAATAAAAATATATTTAATCTTTTTTATTTTTATTCATTAAATAAAAATAAAATTCATTTAATACATATTTTAGAGTTTTTACAAATATCATTAATTCTATATTAATTTTCTATAAAAACTAAAATTTTATAACAATAATAAAATATTTAAAAAAGTAAAGATCGATGACCGAGGGAGTATTAGTTTTGCAATATTTAAAACACATTATTTATATATATCCTACCCATGTTGATCAAATTTCACGGACATCCTCACCTCTCTTTCTCTCAATATTATTTTAGTTTAGTTAATGTAAGTCTTTGCTTATGTCACGAGTTTCCTCGGGTTCTCTCTTATTCCCTTCTCCAATTGCTTTCTTTTCTAACTTCTTTTCCAACACGCAACTTTCAACATCACACCCCCCCTATTTCCACATTTAATATCATATCTTACTATTTTTATTATTTTTTTATTTCTCTCTAAACTTCAACTCTTCTCTTTTCCTTCTTCATTCTTCTACCCTTTTCATCACACTTTCCCTCTCCAATATTTTTTTTTCTTTCACAAAGCTCCAATTTCATTTTTTCTTAATTATATTCCATACTTTATAGTCACACATATTTATACAATATAGTTAATATATTAATTAACCCTTAAATTTTTCTTTGAGTTCAATATGGGGTATGCTGAGAAGGCACAAGTAGAAGGAGGATTTGATTCAGAAAATAATAGAAAATGGGTCATAGCTGGAATTTCTTTAAGAGCTCCATTGAAACCAATATACACAATTCCAATTGAAAAGGAGCAACAAAAAGAAGAACAAGTTGAAATTGAAACAGAGGAATGTTGTACACCAACAAGTGAAGAATCAAAGATTCCAACTCTATTAACGTGTCCACCAGCTCCTAGAAAGCAAAAAGCTTCTTTGAAGTGCAATTATCTTGGTGGTGGTGGTGGTGGTGTTGTAAGAGAGTTTTTCAAACCACAAGATTTAGAAAGTGTTTTTATGCGCCATGTTGAAAGTGCTAATTGATTGCACAAAGGTGAAAAAAATTATATAGTTGTTGATGTTTGAACTTAGATTTATGTTAGAGCTAGCTATAGCTTTTGTTATGTTATTACGTTTTGTATTTTAATTAATTAATTTTCTCTAGTTTATGTGTTTTCTCTTAGTTATAGAGCTTCCTTTAGTACTTTAAATATTTAGGACTTTTTATTTTGTATAGAGTTGTCTCAAAATTAATAAAATTGTTTGCATGCTTGAATCTTGATCTTATTTTTTGAGTTTTATGTTTTTTTTTTAATCATGAAACTTTATCTGATATATTGAAGTAGTTGATTTACTACTTCAAATTTGCATATTAATTTCTGCTTATTATGTTATGGTATCAAAATAACTATTTCCTTGTCTTCAAATTCAGCCTTGGCTTCCATGTATCTTTGTTGACCAAAAATTAGGTTGTGTTTAGAAGATGTTATTCACTGTTTCTTTAGTCATTTAATTTATTTATGTAGTTGTTCTTAGCTCCATTAATTTAATGATGTGAGTGTTTTATATGATCCCTAATTTGATCATATAAAAATAGATTTTACATACATGATTGAAAAATAGACCTTTATTTTATCAAAAGGGATCTTTAAAGTGAGAATTTCTATTCTTTATGAACTTTTTTTTTACACTTTATCTCTTTTAATATAAAGCCTCAATATTTTCCAATACAAGTCTCATTTCTAATACTATTGGACTTTCATATTAAATTTTTTGATATTAAAGTTAACTTATTCTACCAAAGTGCTTCATAACCTATTTTTAGAGCTTATCCATTTAATTAAGTGTTTTTTCAATAAAACTTATTTAACTAAATTATATTCTTTACAAAATAAAATAGTAGTTTATCCAAACACACGTTTGAAATCAAATAACTGTACATGATCACGCGAAGGAGTGACAAAATTGAAGTCAAAATACAGATGAGTTGCCAAATGAGAATTGACCACAAGACAAACCTTTTTTCAAAGAGCTAGGTTGCCAGATGCTGCACGACTACTTGCTTCTCATTCTTCATTCATTAAAAAAAAAGGTCCACTTATGTATGTCTTTTACCTAAGTACCACTTTAAACTCTGTTCTTATCTTCACTTTTTTGAGTTTAGCATCTTACATGGTTACATAGAATAAACCATATTAAGATGCCAAATTATTCTTTTGCACAATATTCAAATATCCAACCCCATAGCACATAACTTGCAATTGATGAGGGGTCCATTTTTCTTTTTAAATATATCTTGAATTTTAAAAAGTTGTATTAATATTTTTAGTTTTTTACATTATGACTACTTTGATATTTTTTTTTTAAGAAGTCAAAATATATTCACACCACTTTTGCAAGCACAAGAAATTCTAAGAAAAGGAATAAAGTCTATTACAAAATCAAAAATCCACTACACATCACAACACAATCAACAAACAATTTAAGTTGATATACTTTTCCATCTAGACAAATAAGTGGATTTAAGCACCACTCACTTATAATTTTCCCTTTATTTTCAACCGGCCACTACTAAGATAAAAGTTTATTTCTATAAATACATATTAAATTTAAGTTGTATTGAAGTGCTATTAATAATTTAAATAAATTAGTTTAACTTTTTATGTTTATCATAAAAATATAATATTTTAAAATAATTATTAATTACTAAAATTAATTATTGAAGTGCTATTTTTTATGTTATATTTTCTTTTTATTAAGTATTCAATTTTTAAGATTAATCCTAAAATATTTAAGATTTTTGTAAATATGTTATTCATAATGAAAAGGTCCTCCGTATAATACTTTTTTAATTATTTTAAAAAACTAATTAATACTTTTGTAATATTATGGCTCATGCATTAATTCATATGGTAAACTAAAGAGACAAGTCACGTGGAGGGAAAGATTAGAATCCAATGCTAATTGAACGGCCCTCCTTTTTTACTCTTAAAAAGCTATATATCTTGTGATCACCAATAATTGGCAAATTGAACACTATCATAATAATGTGAAGTCATTGTTATCCTATCTGTCGTTCATATACTTGCTAGTTGCTATTATTTAAAGAATGTTTATCATGAACATATATGTGAAAACATGGTAAGTGTAATGAGTGGGATACAACCTTCATCTCTCTATATATCATCCTCTCCTTCACCAAAAAAATATGTATCATCCTCTTAAAGTAAATTCTTGTTCATTTTTAGATAGCTTTAAATTATATTCCACATCAACATTTATTTATCAAGTATCCTTAAAATACTTTACATAGTTTATATAGATAATAAATAATCAATAAATATTATTATCTTTTATTGTTAACTATTTGAACACTTAACCATTTCTTTGAAATTCACAAAAAGTTATACATAAAATAAAAGAAATTGGTTGAAAAGATGAGAAGTGAGGCACCACATTTTTTCTATTGATTAGAAAGGATGGTAAGTCAAGTAAAGATCACCATAAGAAATTTGGTTTCTTGATAAGATAAGAGGTTGGTCAAATCCAAAACCAAATGGGCAATGCTCACAAATTCACACAAAGTGAGGTTTTTCTTTAATCAAAATTATTCTACTTTATTCATATTTACAAACAAAAGAATGACAAATGAGACTTTTTAAGTGCTAGGACTTCAGCTAATTAATCTAACATCAATGTTTAGAGCTGAAATAATTAACAAATAGTTATAAATTGAATGAATATAAGGAGGGACATCTGCAATGATTGTTTTAGATGGTTACACTTTTATTTCTTCATAAATAAGACTAAATGAATGACAATTCATTGCCCCTTTTGTTGATGTATGTGCCAATCTCTATCATTCTTTAATGTTTGCACCATTTTCCCCTTCTATTTGAATGCCCGACTTTGCTCTCCATTTGCTTCATCACATTATTTATATTAAATTCAAATAAACCATACACCATTTAAAGCTTTAGAAGCTTTAAAATGGATTAAACATACAAAAACAAAAAAAATAAAGTGTCTTTAGGCCTAATTTGCACAAATTGGTCCCTTACACTTTTTTATTTAACTTAATTAAAATAAAGCATCAAAATGGAGCAGCAAGCCCATGGTTCATGCCCTCAACACTTGCTTGGATGATAAGCACAAACTTTGACTCATTTCCTTCATCTTGGTCCTTTTGCTTCCATTGAATTGAACTACAACACTTTAGACCTTCTTTGCACGACCCTTGTCATAGGAACTCCTAAGCTTTGAATGGCTTCACTTACTTATGTCCTGATCATCTCCTGCTTCCTCATAAGAATTTGACCTCGAGTTGATCTCATCATCGCCTACATCGAAAGGAGACGAGTCAAACACATTGAAAGTAACACTTACACCATACTCACATGAAATTCTATTTTTAGGCATTGTCATTGATCGTAGAAAGCACTTGAAAATGTCCATCATCTCTAGGTTGGAGCTTGGACTTCCTTTGTAATGGAAACCTTTCTTTTCTCATATTAACCCATATCCAATCCCCAAGTTCAAAGATTACTCTTTTTCGCCCATTGTTGACACTTTTTTGCATAACTTTCATTTTTCTTTTCAATTTTACTTGCTCATGCAATTTTCTCACAAATTCAGCCTTAGCTTCACCATCTTAAAGCTTCAAAAGAGATGTGTTAGGTAATGGCAACAAATCAAGATGCGTTAAATGATTAAAACCATACAAATCTCAAAAGGTAAATGTTGTGTAGTTCTATGGATAAACCTTTTATAAGCAAACTCTTCATGAGATAACCATTCTTTCCACATTTTCAAATTCTTTTTAAGAGTAACCCTTAAAATAGTTGAAAAAGTTATATTTACTACCTCATTTTGGCCATCTGTTTGGGGATGACAAGTAGTGAAAAATAGTAGCTTTGTTCCCACCTTACCCCACAAAGCTCTCCTAAAATGGTTTAGAAACTTAGTGTCACAATATGAAACTATGCTTTTTGGTAAGCTACGAAAGTGCACCACTTCCTTAAAGAATAGGTTAACAACGAGACAAGCATCATCCACCTTTTCGTATTGTATGAAATGTTCCATCTTTGAAAATTTGTCCACAACCACACAAATAGAATCTTTTCCATTTTTTGTTCTAGACATCCCTAAAACAAGTCCATGGAAATGTCAATCCAAGGAAAATTAGGAATAGGCAAAGGAGTATAAAGACCATACTGCATAACTTTTGACTTGGCCTTCTTAAAAACAATGCATCTTTCACAAAAATTTTGCACATTAATTTTCATGTGAGGCCAATAAAAATGTTCTTGTAACAATTCTAGAGTTTTAAAAACCCTAAAATGCCCTCATTAACCTCCCTTCATGTGTCTCTTTTACAAGCAATTGTCTTATAAATTTTTTGGACACATATAGTCTTTTGTCTTTAAATAAATAGCCATTTTTGCCTAAAATAACCATTGAGGAAAAATCAAGATCACTTTCATACAATTCTTTAATATGTTCAAGTCTAAAAATTTTTGTTTCAAAAGTATAAAGTAAAACATACTTCTTGAAAGTGCATCAGCAACCACATTTACCTTACCTTGTAAGAAACTCAACCCAGTTAGAATTTCTCTTGTTCAACTTACCTTGCCCTTTTAAATGTTTCAAAGATTCACGATCAATGTGAACGACAAATTCTTCGGGAAGTAGGTAATGTTTCCAAGTTTGTAATGCCCAAAAGAAGGCATACAATTCCTTATTATAAGTAGAGTAATTTCAAGCGGCTCAATTTAATTTCTCACTATAATAAGCAATTGGATGTCTTTCTTGTATAAAAAAAAAGCCTCAATTCCAACATTAGATGCATCACATTAAATTTCAAAATATTTGGAAAAATTTGATAATGCAAGAATTGGTGGTCGAGTGAGTTTTTCTTTAAGGGCAACACAAGTTTTCTCTTGTTTCTCATCCCATTTAAAATCAACTTCCTTTTTTTAACAATTCCATTAAGAGGTGCAACCAAGGTACTAAATCCCTTTACGAACCTCATATAGAAACTTTCTAAGCCGTGAAAACTTCTTACTGAAGGGACTGAAAAACACAAAAAATAGGGGAGTTTGAATTGTGTTTTCCGCTCTTAAAAGCTACTTTGATTTCCTTATAAGAACTGTTTTTTTATAAAAATATTCAACTTAATTTTAAAAGAGGTTTAGACAAAGTAAGGTTGAATCATAAAGAACTACGAAATGAAAAAGGATAAAGGAGACACATATATTTTATATTAGTTTACAACAAACTGTTGCTACATCTTGTCCTATCCTTACAAAGAGATTTTGCCTCAATACAATCGATAACTTAATCCGCTATTTCCATAAATAACATGCAAATATTCTTTACTTTGCCTTTTTAGGCTTTAAGTATTTTTCTCTAGCCTCTCCAAGCTTTCAACTTTCTGGCATCCTGCCGTTGAGGTTCATGAGAGTATTGTATTTTTTCAAGTACCTCTTAGGATTGAGAGAGTTGTTGCCAATATCGAGTTGATTTACATCAATTCTAGTTTGTGTTTGATTTGACACAAAGTTTGTTTGTAAGATTCTAACTCTCATTGAAAGGATGTTACAAATCAAATCTTACATCAGTTTAAGTGTGTGAAAATACTTCTCTAATAATTCTATATTGAAAAGATATTTCATTCGTTATTATCTTTTGATGTGTTCTTAGATTTTTCAGATTTTCTTCTTAACACATAACACCATTTAAGAAAGATCAATATTTAATATGTATTCCCACACAATTCTTTTTAAAGTAAACTTTAAAAATGTTACGATTCAGTCAGAGGTGAATCCAAGAATATTATTCAATAGGGGCTAATATATAGTGTAATTATTTTTTATTATTTTATATTAATTAATAATTAAATTTTATTTGTGAAACTATTATTATTATAGTAAATTAAAAGTAGTATATGTCTATATAATATCAATAAATTTTTTGAACTAGGAGTGTAATGGTGAAATAAAAAAAATAAAAAGTCATATTTAGAAGTAAATTTTCACTTAGAGAAAATTAGAACTAAAATATGAGTGTAAATATTGTAACAAATTTAACTTCCAAAACTTCTAAAGTATTATAAATATTAGAAAAAGCACTCTCTAACATCAACAATCTATACTTTTAACGTTAAAAACAAGAGAAACTGACTTATATCTTTAAAAAAGTAACAATAGTAATTTTAGAAAATATGACGAGCTTATCCTTGCTTCTGTAGACTATAAGGTATTCAGAGGATTGAAATTATTTAGATCATATCATGCAAAAAAATGGGTTTTTTGAAGAAATATTTAGCTTCGAATATATACATAAATTTTATTAACACATGACACACAAATTACACAATAGCCTATTTTTGAATAACAAGGTTACACACCACCATTGATTAATTAACATGTAGTTTTTTGAATGTTATTTTTTTAATTTGAACAACTTATTCATGTGATGAACTCAACCACTGAAGAGGCTGAATGGGCCGGAGTATATCTGCTTTTGGGCCTTTTAAAGCTTGGCAATTAGCCCATTCTGACTAGGCTTTGCAGGCATGCCATTCTCCTTATCATCCAAATCACTTGGGCTTGGTGGAACATCTACTGCTGGTGAGCAATTGAAAAACCCATGTGGCTGCATCATAAATTTACAATGAGATTCAATTATATTTCAAATTAAACAACTTTCTCCCTTATCCCGCTCCTTTAAACAATCAATTCATTTAGAATTTAGAATATAAAGTGAATATTATCAACCGTTGATTGACAAATTTTAAAAGTACACGAAAACAAATTATATTTGTAAAATAACAACACTCAATTTTCTTATTTGACACGTTACTCACTTTAGATGAGTCAAATTTATTTGATATTTAGGTGCTACCAAAATACTTTTCTCAAATTTTAGTGTCCAATTTTCTAATGTAAAAAAAGGTTCATCAAAGTTGAAGACAAAATTCAATTCCATATGTTTTGAGAGCACATGATCTTGTATGTTTTGAGTGACAAAGATTATAAGCAAAGATAAATGGAAATACCATAAGCATAAAGCCAATGTGCTCCACAGGCATAACAGGCCAGTCTTCCAATCGAGGAATGTGTGTCACTCCAAATACGTACCTGAAACATCTCCATCAAATAAGATATTATGTAAAAAAAATAATGATAATATTTTTTAGTCCATGTAATTTTTTTTCCATCTCTAATATTTTAACAATACACTTGTTTTTTATTTTACATTTTAGTTTCTATAATATTATTTGGTTTATGTACAATTAGTCTTCGGTCATAAATCATAAACCACAACCATGAACCAATGTAACCACAATCATGCAAAGAGAAAGTGTAAAGGAGCAGTACCAATCATAAAACAAACGTTAATGTAAAACTATTTTATATATACATCTAATCACATCTGACTATGTAGATATTTCTGAAGATATTTTAGAGACTAACATAACAAAGTGAGATATGACTTGAATGGATGCATGTGTATAAACGTTTTACGTTGTTTTTGCGTAGAAATTCATCTCATAATATAATCCATCCACGTATATTATCATCAATATCATATTTCAAAAGAAAAACAATGAGTGGACTAACCAGAGGACTACATCAGCTTCTTCCAACGGTCGATTTTGCTTAACCCAAGTAGCCAAACCCTCTCCATCGCGAGGATTTTGATTAGGGAACTCTCCTCCAGGATACATTTCGCCGCGTGCATAAGGAGTAACCCAAAGATTGTGCTTCAAGAAAGCTGCTCTTCGTAAAAACTTAGCCTCTGATCCAGCTAAAGGTAAACAATTTGCACCAGGAACTAGTTTGTAACCGGTTAGATACCCGGTACGGTTCACACTCCTCGTGTTCCTAACCTGAAAACAGAACACGTAGTTCAGCAACTCTAGGTAGAAGTTAGAGTTTCTTCAAACAAGTAAACTAAATAATCTCAACTTATATGTGCCTATGATATACTATGTTGCAACCTTGAACTAATTGCCTACTAGAATCATGAATCAAGGGACAAAAAGTTTAATTTTTTTGTTATATATGTGAATAAATTATCTGTATGCAGCATAAAAACTTTGCAACATGTTCCATGACTTACAGAACAGAAGAAGCATAGAACAGCAGCCAGATTTGAAAATTTACAGATTGTCCCTGCTACAACAGTGGACAGTGATAGATCATATGGGAAAAAAATTTAACTTCTGATACTTTTTCTTTCATTTCCTTCCATTTTTTTTTTGTATAAAAAATGAAGGAAAGAAAAAAACTTACAATCCAATGACGAGCAGATAAAGGGTCGCAATCACGCATTGCTTCTAATTCTGATTTAAGCGGTTTTTCCTCGGCATAAAATGCATTGTTGTGAACATTATTCTTTCCTGGCTCTTCAATTTTGACATTCACCTCAACAACCTGTGCGGACAGAGTGAGCATATCGATTTATTTATACTTTTCCATTGTGATGGAAGAGAGAGACATTTGCATATAAAAGTAACCATATAATGAACTAGTAATATATGGAAAAAAACATAAGCCTCAGTCACACTGCCATGATGGCAATGTTTAAATTAAGATGATGGTAATATAAGTAGTTAAAAGACGTTATGAATAACTATGTTCAGTTTGATTGCAGTGAATTAAACTATAAACGATTCTTTTGAACAAATGAAAGAACTGTGATAAAACTTGATAACTTGAAATGCAAGAAATTAATGCAGTAAAGACAAGAAAACACCATTGATTGGTAATCCAGTTCAGTTCTATGCTCCTACATCTGGGGGACTGAATCCGACTTTAATGATCCACTATGATTTAAGAAAATTACAGCCATGAAAGCTTGTGGACAATTCATCATCACTCCATTGTGTTTCCCCCTCACTAAGTGTTTTGATATCTCTCAATTGTCTCTATCTCCCGTGCTTCTGAATTACTCAGTTAGTTCAATTGAATTACATGGTCAAGGATTTATATATTAGCCATTAGGAGATACAAAATCGTTACAACTAACTAACCAACTTAACTTCCAGCTAACTAGCTTAACAGACTGACTGAAGCTCACAGTCAGTCAGCTCCGTATCAGCTTGACTGGTGCTGGCTGATTCTGGGATGGTTCAGTGCACAAGCTGATGAAGCTGGCTGGTGCTGGGCTGGTCCAGTGCAGGCCTAAGCTTCGGCCAGGAAACTCATAAGCTCTTAAACTTTTTGGGCCAATATTCAACAAACTACTTAATACTATAAGGTATTCTTTAAAAGACACTTCAATCTTGACTACTTCTTGTCCTGCTATATGCCAGAAACCTAATTGTTCTACATCCTATTGTTGTTGTAGTTATTATTATTACTAGCGGAAAGATGGATAGTAATGTGTGCGCCTGATCTCTTTTCTATACATTTAAATTTAGAAAAGAACTTTGTTATTATGTGTAAATTTGCACATAATGCCAGGCCAAAATTCATACTTATTTTTAGAGTTTCTTTTATATTATGATGATTATGATTATAAACTTTGGGCCAGGTGGGAGGGGGCAAGTTCAAGGGTTGTTTAGGAGCTGTTTATAATAGTTATTGTGTTATTTAATTCAGTTATTATGTTATTTAATTATAGAGCAATGCTATATAGTACGATATGCTTTTTCACGAACAAATCAAGAAGACTAAAATTTTAAGTTAGGAAAATTAACCATACAATAAGGTAGTGGGTTGAAATAGTCAAACCAATTCAAAAATGACACGTATAACTTCTAGCCTTTTGTTACTGTCTTTCATCTATGTTTTTAGACAGATATTTGTGGCAGGTATTATGTTTTTAGGCAGTTTGTGATGTGAATAAATAGGAAAACAGAATGTTGGAGCAGTTATTCTAGAATTTTAGAAGTGAATATTGTGAGGAGAGGCCAAGACTCTCGAATCCATGGAATAGGAGTGTCAAATTGTGTGTGCTCTGTATAAAAAGTGTGATATTCTATAATTGTTCTCTGTAATCAGTCATACCCAGTGAATAAATTCAGTGTTTGTTTATCAAATTACTTCTCACTTGATATTGGTTCCTATCACTTTATTACTTGAAAATGTAATTGCATGCTGACCTGATTAAATGCTTCGCCGGGCTTGCAATCAACCGCCATGTCCATACGAGCAACAAAAAAGTGTTGGTGGACAGGCGCGTATAATCCAGGTGCAATAGTTGTGCCATATTTTCGAGTTTCGCCTTGCTGCAATGCACCTAAGCTGAGAATTCCTGTGAGCTTGACCTCAGCTTCTATTTTTCCATCCTACAAGGAGGGAAGCAAGCAATGGCATTAATATTTAAATTGAATATGCATGCACAGTCAGCATTATTTTTTTCACAATCAGGTTATAGGTACGAAGGATCCATCACCATTTAGCAATGACTATTACTAATCTTGATCTGGAAACTTGTTGAGCATACAGGATGCATTCTCCCCTCCTAACTGGATTTTCTACTTACCCTAGTGCCAGAGATCAAAACCCTTACCACTTACTTTAAGTTCTTGAATCCTTTACCACTCTGACCAACCACATGTTGGTTCACCCAACTTTTAACCCAACTTTTATGCTACCAATATAGTTTAACAGACTCAGATAAATGCATGGATAATTGACTTGCCTGATAAAAGTGCCAGTAAAAACCATACTCATAGTTAGCCACAGTGCATATAAAAGACACTGTCAGCCTTCGAGATCGTCGAACTTCAGCCAAACCTGTTCTCCAATCTTGATGCTTCCATAACATACCATGATCTTCTTCATGCAAGCAAACACAATTCTCAATTGTTTCAACACTTCCGTAAAAATTTGTAAAGTGTGCATCAAAGTACTTGATATAGCCTAAACAATCACAACCCTGAAATAATGACATCAAGCAAAACAATTTCAATAATATCTAAATTGAAAAAAGGATTTAATTTATATACAGTGTTGGTGTAACGAATTTTTACATTGTCAATCAATCATAAACATCAAATTTTAATATGGTTTAACTTTGATCATAACTACTTCAAAAGTTACTCATGATTGATTTGTGATTTTTTGACAGGATAAAACTTTTTATGTTGACAGTGTATTAAAATTTAACTTTTAAAAAAAGGAGAGAAATTTAAGGTATGAATGATCGCAATTTGCAACATGATTAAATGCCTTGACCTTCTTGAGTGAATGAGCATTTTTACCAAGGCCATCTTCTCCAGCATCAAAAGCATTTTTCCTATAGTGAGGATCATTTGGATCTCCATAAGGGACAACCATCTCAACAAAACTCAATCTATGAGCCACAGGCCTTCGGCCGCGACTTCCATCAATATACGCTACTGAGTAAATAATCAAACCCTCCCTAGGAGTGAATCCAATACGAAAATTCCACTGCAAAATCGACAATTAGTTTTAGCTCATATATGAAATAATTTTAGAAAAAGTACATAAGTAACCCACCTTCTGCCATTGAATGAAGTGTCCATTGACACGAAAACTGGGACCGTCTGGCTGAATAATCTGTAAAGGTTTCACATCACTTCGGTCAACTCCTCCCCGAGTTTCACCGGAAGTATAATTTCTTAGTGGATCAGCAGGTGGAAGAGGGACAAGCTTACGATCCTCGAACTCAAGGACAACCATATTTTGCATGTCAACGAGTACATGTATTCCTTCGACCGGACGAGCATAACCATTTTCCATAGGACAGTCACTCTCAGTCCTACAAAAGAATAATGGTTTAGCAAGTCTGCGGCTCGGAGCATCGGCTTCACTGTCATATCCAGCACACCTATAAGTTTCAACATAATAACAAGTATTAGAGAAAATAAATGCATGAAATATGCTGTAAAATGTCAATCAAATCTTCTAAAAGTAGTAGCTAACCATGGATCCACCATCACAAGATCCATATCTTCAATTCCTCTCTTCTTCATTGCTTCTTGAAATGGAGGATAGTTCTTTACAACAGCTTCACATTCAGCATACTCCACCGCATCCTATAGGTGCAGAGTGAACAATGCAAACAATACTTCTAATGTAAGTAAGATCATTCAATAAAGAAAGCCATAATTGTGCAAATAACTTCATTTGATTGACTGATAATAGTCTTATAGGTGGTGCTTCCAATTCTCTGATCCCTCCAACTAGTGTTTCCAAATCCATTCAAATTGATTAATAGTATATATATTTACCATTGGAGGCTGAACATCTGGAACAATTGTAGAAGAAATCACTTTGCCTCTATGATGTCCTCCGCGAGTTGTTGCATGAACTTCTGTAAGCTCAACGATCCATATGCTTGTCTCGTTCGACTTCTTATTATAGACAACCAATCTTGCTTTCCTTGGAGGCAGTTTTGATGGAATCACAGGCCCGCCTTTCGTCCTCGGGAGAAGTGAGGGTTGGAAAGGAGGGAAGAAGTATGCATCTGCTAATGCAACAACATGCTTTTCAGGTTCTACCATGTCTACTTCAATGAACCGCATGCTATCCCTCACCTAACAAAATTATCAGAGATCATCTAAGAACATCGAACGATTTTGAGGTTACTTGGAAGTAAAGTAAACTTGTTAGTAATTAGAGGATTCCATAGCTCTAAATCATATGCGTATGAAAGGTAAAAAGCCTAAGACTCTCAAGGTAACATTGTAATTGATAATATGTAAATTATACAATAAACGATACTAGTTATAGAGCTAATTGTGCTAACTAACTTCTTAACCTAACTATCAATAGCATCTTGTAACAAAACTCATGAAAAATCTAAACCAAAAGAGGAAAATGTTATGTACCTCAGGTGTTGCTCCGGCTGCTCGAACAGTTGCTATAGCTACCGATATTTCAGCAGCAGAAAGTGGATCCAAAGGATGGCAAGTTTGAGCTTTCGCCATTACAGTAATACCTATGTCAAAAGAAATGGTTTTTTTTCTATCTTTTATTTCTGATAGAAGAAAAATTTTCATTCAAGAGAAATACAAGTTAAACACAACAAAAAAAATCCAAGAAAAAACCAAGCATAAAACCTAGCACACAACAAGGCTTTCTAATCTTTCTCCATAAGAAAATATAGAAACAAAGTTGAAGCATCCATGAGCAGAACACCACAGAGAAGCTTTAAACTAAAACTACTTTGGTATTGACTAACAAATCATAGTTGAATTCTTTCTATTCATTCTAATAATTTATTTATAAACTTGATCAAAGCCTCATTCCTAACTACTTAATTAAACGCTTATCACATACTCCCTCTGTAATAAAATATATGCAAAAAGAACATGTATCTAGACTAAATTTGATCGAGATAAGTTATAAGCTGTTCTTATAGACTATTCTAGAGAGTTTATAGAAATAAGCTGAAGACTATTTCCATAAATCTTCTCAAACTGTTGACAAGTACTTATATTAATAGATAAATTCAAAAAAGTCAATCTAATCAGACACAAATTCAAACACCAAAACTATCACAGCAGAACTAACAATTAAACAAATAAAAAAATTGGAAAGAAAAAAAAAAAAGAACCTTTGGCAGAAGGTGATTTAGGAGGAGGATCAGAGCGGGAATCAACGGTAGAAGATGCAGCTGCAGCAGATTTGTTGTTATTTTGAAGGGAACAACAAGGTGGCGTCGTTTTTTCCTCAACTGTGGCCATTGCAAAGGATTATCAAGCTCAACGTGATAAAATATTCCACTGTAATATTCCACTGACATACAGTAATTATATTTCCCACTTCAAGTCTTTCTCCTCTCTACAAACTGCAACCAACTTATCACTAACAACTTACAACAACACATACACACACTTATACAATAACACAAAGAATCAGAGCTTGTGATTAGATGAAATAATCAAACATAATTATTTATAGAGAAATTCATTTCTTTGTTATTTTTCACGAAAATAATATGCTTGTCGTCCTTAGTATTAATTCTTCAAGAAACATCAATTAAATCTTATAATTATCAATATTTTAGTAATGTTAATATTATTAATTTTTTTTGTGTGGATGAGGATAGAAGTTGCATCTTTTTTTGGTACTCTACTCTTTAATTATATATCTCACTCTAGTCACTAAATCAACTTTATATCTCTATCGATATTTACTTACGTAATCAATTTTATTAATTTTTTTTATTTATAAAGTAATTTGAATAATCAACTTAACACGTTAATTGAATTAAATCTTTATCATTTTGAGACAGTAGTTTGAGAAAATAGTCAATTTTAAAGAATGACGGATATAATTTAAAAAATAATGGCGCAAACGTCATATAATTAAAGAATAAAATACAAATTTAGAAAACTAAAGGAAATAAGAAATAAACTTAAACAATCTAAATATTAAAAAAAAAACACGAAAGACAAAACTGTTATAAACAACTTTAAATATATTTTACTTATTTATATATAAGTGAGTTTTTAATGCTTTCCAGCAACACCAAAGCAACTAAAAATAAAATGGCTGGTTACTAAGTGGGGTTTGGTGAATGGAAAAAGAAAAACCCATTGCTATTATTGCTTTAAAAAGTATTGATTGGATTGGATGAATGAAGAAATGATGATATAAATAGTCAAAGTGGATATGTGAGTAGATTGATTGAGGAAAGAAAACAATAATAGTTCGCAAAAAGACAAGGTTGCCAAATCAGCACCAGTCACATGAGATATGCACCCAAACAACCTGGAATGGAGCATGCGACTCAAATAATACAATATAAGTGGGACGCCTTCAAAGCAAAACATAAATATATTGGGGTACACTATCATGTTGTGTTAGACTCTTTAGGACACTATTATTGTAGTTTTAGACTCAACTAAAAATCTAAAGAAGTGCTTAATTTAGTCGAATGTCTGTATCATTAGTTTAATTTTTTTATTAGTGTTGTTAATTGGGTGACGTAGAGGTGCGTAGAGGTGTATGTGGTTGTGTGATGTGATAATCTCTCTCACACTTTATTTGATGAATAAATATAAATCAAATGATATTATATTTAAAATAAAATAAAAATCAAAGTTTAAATAAAAAAATAGGTTTAATTGCACTTTTGGTCCCCCTATTTTAGCTGAATCGCAAAAGTAGTTCTCCCATTTTATTTCTTCTCAGTTTTAGTCCCCCAAATCAAAATTTTGGTCCAAAACTTGATGAAATTTCATTGTTTTCCATTTATTTAAGTCATATCATACCTCAAGATCTAGTTGTGCAACAATTGTACCTGAAATATATGATCATAAATGGTGCGGTGTGACTTTAAAAAATGTCACTTCATCAAGTTTTGGACCAAAATTATGTTTGGGGGACCAAAATTGAGGAGAAATATAATAGATGAACTACTTTCGTGATTCAGCTAAAATCAGAGGACCAAAACTGCAATTAAGCCCAAAAATATGAATTTCTCTTTCCTTCAGGTATCTTTTCTCTTTTCTTCTGTATTTAGTTACATTCTCTCTCGTCACTGCGAATTCAATCTTCTTCATCTTGGTTGGAATTTTTTGTTCACAAATTAAGATTTTTTGTCATGTGGGATAAGAGTTGTGAGGTATGTTATCCAAACACCAATTAATAGAGGAAGACCATTCTACACGTGCTCAATCAACATTATGGGTTGGCGATTTTATCTTAGAGGCCCAAAATCCAATTTGGAATTTTTCAGATGAGTTTTATAGGGATTATGGTAATATGAGTTGGGTATTAGTGTTTATTTTTTCACATTCAGATTTGAAATCAATATATTTTTGTTGTAGGATGAATTTGGTTATTGTGGATACTATGTATGGGTTGATGAGTTGATTCAAGCATTTCCTAATAATGAAGCACTTCCAACGCATGTATTAGATCAAGAAAGAAAGGGTGAGATCCACCAAGGACGAGAAATTGAGATGAACCAGAATTCAGATGAAGTGTTCAAGGTTGAAGTTAATACCAAACTTGATTCTATGACTTTTGAAATAAAGATGTTTAGAATATTTTTAATTGGTGTATTTCTCATGCAAATGTTGCATACAAATTGGTTTCGCAAGCCATAAATTAGGTTTCCCAAGCATTAGTTGCAACCATTGTTAGAACCTAGTTGGTTTGAAGAACTATGACCCTTACTTGTTTTGATGATAACAAAGATTATTTTGTAGGACAATTGAAAGCACTAATATTTTATTTAAGTGTGCAGTTCTTTGATCATACAATCTTAAATGACTTTAAGCTGTATTCACTGATGATTGGGCAATTTAACGAAAGACCAAGACAACACTATGAAAAATCGTATTTGACTCTGACGAACGCGCTTTCAAAGATGCATCTAGTAATTCTATTTTTGCAAGCAATGCTCTGATAATTTTGTGTCTCATATGTGCGACAAATATTTAATTGTCTGACTTTGATAGAAAGTCAATGCTCTTATATAAATTTTACACTCTGATAATAAGTCAACGTTCTGAATAAGTCGCATTTTATTATCCTCTAGTCAACATCATGAAGCTATTATGTGTCTGAAGAACTGTTGACATACTTGATCAGGACAACCTCTACTCTTCTTGTCTCATTATCAAGATATGCTGAATCAATTATGAGAATAAATTTGGTTGTATTCCTCAAAAGTTTGACTATATTAAGCTAGAAGGTTGAGAAGACTTGAACACAGTCAGATTGACTAATTGGTATTTAGTGGACGTGTGACATTGTTGCTGAATAATTGATTAAATCATTCAGTTTGAAGAGTCTGGATGTAGCTATCGTGTTGGTGGTGAACTAAGAATAATTGACTTTTGTCGTGATGTGTTTATCGTTCTTATCTGTTATGTTTTATCACTTTGTTTTGATCTTGTTGAAACGCTTTTTAAAAATAAAACACAATTCAAACTCCATATCTTGTGTTTCTCGTTCTACAACCATAGTTTCAACTTCTTATGCTTCTTTTTCAACCACAAAACGCTTCATAGTTTCAATTTCTTGTACAACCTCAGTTGCAACCTCTTTTGCTCCATTTTTTTTCCTGTGTCAGCCCCAATTCTAACCTTTTTTGCTCCATTTTCTGCCTCAATTCTAATCTTAATCCCAACATCATTTACTATTAGTTCACTTTCAATATCCACTTCTTTATTTATTATATTTTCTATCGATATTGGGAGTTTGTTATAAATGTGAAGTGCATTATTGTTGCGGAGGGTAATGTTAGACATATCTATGATGTCAAAGTCAATCAACAACTTTACTAAACCAATAAACATTTTCAATTTCTATATACCTATTGTATTGCATGACCAAATCTTGAAGCATAAACCTATGAGGTAGTTAGTTTCAATTTTCCCCAAACACAAAACTAACCCCTTCATACTCCATGTTATCATTACTATACCTTATGAAATTTCCACCAAGCAATTCTAAAACACAAAGAGAAACATGCATTACCAACGATTTTTTAATATTTTTCAGAGTACAAGACAAACTTTTTCTTTCTTTACTCATGGTTGTTGTTAGTGAAAGTGTCAAACGACGGTGATGGGATGGTTGAAGACGGCGACGAAAAATGATGGTGGTGGAAATGATGGTGATGGTTGAGTTTGATGAAGGGAAAGGAAACAAGGGATAAAAATCATCGAGCATTTTAACGATGATCGACAATATTCTTTAAAAGTAATAATACATCACCCTCATCGTCTTTATGAATAAAATGATGACTTGATTGATGTCGATCCAATATGAGATATATATTTGTTTTTCTTTATATTTATCAATCTATTATTGAAGTCATTATATTTGTTCCAAAAGCAACGACGATCATTAGAGTCTACGAAATGACATCAACGTTGGGGATCATTAGAATTTTAAATATTTTTAACATGATCCATGATGAACCATGATCATGTTAGAATTTTCCTATGTTTTCAAACATGAAACATAGCTAGTTAATACCTCTCAATAATGTGTCCATTTATTTGAAGAGTTTATTTTGAAGATAGAACTAAAAATTCGAGTAAAGATAAATCAAAGATAAATTGTGAGTGAAATATAATTTAGGATTCGATTAGTTATTCTTTTTAAAATTCAAATTTGCAACAGATGTTTGTAATTTGAACATCAGAATCTAACTTCTCTTAGCCAAGATCCTTGTCTAATAAAAATCATGTTCCAACAGCTGTTACTCGGATGAGCTTGCTTGATCGTATCTAAGATCATGATTATGTATCTCAGTTTATCCTAAATTAAGTTGTTTTTCGTTCTCTAATAATTTAAAATATTTAGGTGTAAACAAAATCTAATAATAGAGATTTAGTCGAGGGATGTAAGAAGACCAATTTTTCCCCAAATAGACTTAGGATTATGTTCAATTCTACAATCATAAGCCTCTTTGAACAATAAATTTCCTTAATTAGAGTTCTTCCACATTCAACAATCCTCAATTGGATGAGCTGGGTTAGGTAAAAATCTTTTTAATATATGTTATAAGGACAACAAATATTAATAAATAAATGATTAAGTTTTATAAATGATGGTTCCCTAATGATTACATTTGAGTTTTATTTAAGGATCATGAATTGCATAAGAAGACAAGTAAGAAGTCATTTACATCAACAAGTGTATATGTATATACTCAATAATGAAAGAATCTCAAAAAGAATATATCATATATCAATTATTCGAGAGAATGATTATTGCATCTTCAAGATAGCTTCTTCATGAAGAAAGTGTCAAATACATTCATACTTATTCTAAAGTATCTTAGAGATATTTGATGGACAAGACACAACATGTGTAACACCAAAAGAAATTGTAGAAAATATTGTTTCAACAAAAGATTTCTCTTCTCGTATAGAAGACAACATTCTCAATTGGTATGAAATAATACTCTTATGATGAACGAATTCATTGCACTCATAAATAGTCATATCAGTTTAACACAATGATAAGAAAGAAGAAATAATTTCAAGATTGAGTCATTTATTAAGTCTTTTGTTTAAAAAATGATGGAAGAGCATTCACCAAAATGTTCTAGTTGTTATATTAAAGAACAATTGACAATAAAGTTCTTTTTGGAAAGGCAACATGCAATAAATTAGTTGTCATTTTGCACATGAGTTTTTCAACATTAAATGAGCAATTAAAAGTCAAGATTGGAAGGTCTACTTGAAAAAACAAACATGCAGAATTTTCTACAAATTGATATGCATAATGATACCTAGATTGACGACAAAATAAAGATATAATATTATGAATCATTATGGGTTGCTTAAATAAAAGACAAGAGACAAATAAATCAATTTTGGTTTCACTAACAGTCTATTCTAGATTGATATAATTCACACATAGGCCACCTAAAAATAATCAAGCCTCAAGAAGTCAAACAGTGAATGGACCCACTTGTAAAAAACACATGCAGATTGATATGCAATTTTGATCTCTAGATTGATTAGTTATTTACAAGGACACAAGTACATTGCGCATGCATTGTTATGCAGAAAGTCTTGCAAGCTTCTTAGATAGAACAGTACCAACTAACATATGGAAGCTTATACATTCACGTTTTGGATTAGACTCAAAAACAAGAACATTCTACGTTTATCAAGAACGTTCTGGACAATAATATAAACATGTGCGTAATTGTTTTAAAAACATATCTCATATTTGGTTGAGGTGTCTAACAGTTATATTCAGTTTAAACTGAATATTCAAAGTCTCTCATCATCTATAAATTGAAGATCAATTGGAAGATGAAGGCAAGAATTCAATTTGCAAATCTACCAACACTTGCTCAAGTAAGAACAAGTCAAAAAACTCTTCAAGCAAACTTCAACTCTCTTCAATATATTTGTGGATCATCATTTACTAAGTTTTTCTTATTTATCTCAAACAAAGAGTTGAGAATCATTAGATGTCAAACACTTTTATCATACACATCATTTGTAACTCAAGTCTATCTTTTATGTTAGATTTAATGTGTTTGTAAAAATATTTTCTAGATTCAAAGGTGACTGAAAATATTTTCAAGATTGAAAGGTGATTGTAAAAATCGTTTCTAGGTTGAAAGGTGAAGATTGTAATTGATCCAAGAATGATCAAGAACAAATATGTGAAGGAGATCATTCTGGTTTTGAAGCACATAGTGAAAATGTCACAGTTGTAAGGGCTAGACTAGTCCGACTTAGGTGAACCAATATACTTTTTGTTTGTGATCTTTATATCTCTTATTTTTAATTATTTGCACACATAATTCACATTTCACTTAGAACTATTTTTTATTTTTTATTTTCTTCTAACATATCTAGAACATTCTGGATATTTTATTTCAACCAAAATTGATCTTTGAGTTAATTTAAATTAGACACAAGAATCAAAATTTAAAAATAGATCACAATTCAAAACCCCCGTTTTTTATTGATATTGGTACTTTACACTTTTGAAATGTCATTAGCAAGAGAAGAGAACATGTTATAAAATTAAATTAGAAGAAAGCAGGAACCTATAGAAATGAAATTAGCAACTGTGCAAATCAAAGTGGACTTAACCACCAAAGGCGTGAGGAGGAGGTCTATAAGCATAGTATTCAACCAATTATCAAATGAAAAAGACCATAGAAACTCCATTGCTAATTTTCCTAAGTTGTTATCACGTATGACATCATATATTTTTCTTAAACTAGACCAAATAGAGGATTTAATGTAACAAACCACTGACTTTTTGTTTCTAAATTTTTTACCCCTTAGAGTATTAGACCATTGAGAGTTCTTGACAATAATATCCCAACAAAGATTAAGACAGACAACCTCATTAATTTTAATAATATTTTAGGGTTTAGGGTTTAGGGTTTAGGCCCACTTTCATCCCATAAAAAATTATGAAACCAAAGCATGGCTAACTTTTAAGAGTCAACATTATCAGATCAAACAAAATTTCGGATCTATTGATCAACTTTTTTAAGAAGAGAAAAAAGTCATTCTTAAATTTTAAAATTGTAAATTATCATACCTTAATTAAATGACAAACTTGACCAACTAAACACCATGTAATTAATTTTTTAATTAAAGAATAAGTATATATTATATTTAATACATTTTTATAATAAAATTTAGTATATTATTTTGATTAGTATGTTTTTTTAATTATTTATAGGATCGTGGCTCGTTAAAGATATCACACATGACTTAAAACTGAAAAAGTTTGTTAACGTACATATCCCAGATATTGTATAACATTGAATTTAAGAATAATCATTGTTTTGAAATTTTTATTTCTAAACTTTCGAAATATACTTTATTTCGAAGATTTGTAAGTTTTGAAAATAAACATTTCAAAGTTTTAGTTAAAGTTGAAAGCTTCAAAATTATTTTAACATTTTTTATGATACAATTTGAAAATTTTAAACTTAGGGGTGGCAATCGTCCATTAAACTACCATCCATTCAATTCATTCAATTATTAATTCATCTAGTCTATCCACAAAACTATATTAGTTAATTAATTGAATTCGATCAATCCATTTAATGATATGAATAAAATCCAATCCAGCCAATCATTTTGGATTACATATATTTTTGAATCTTATGGATTATATTTATTTATTTATTATAAAATAGATATCTTTGATAAATAGTATTATAATTTTTTTTTAAAAACTACTTTTACTAATTAGAAAACTGTATTCTTTTACAGAAAAATGGAGTTTTTTCATTATTTAAGAAAAACAAACAAGTTTTTTTTTTTTTTATATAATTTAACAGAAACAGTTTTTGTATGTAAAAAATTAAGTAATTTCTGAAAACATTTTTATTTACAATTTTTAAAAACTGGATTTTTTTTGGGTACAAAACCAGATATTATTAATAATTGTAAGAACGATTATGAAAAAATAACACATATTTTTTACCAATTAAATGCTACAATTATTTTATTTTTTTGAAGGAACAATTACTATTCTTAATACTCGTGATTTTTGTAAGTGAAATCTTAAGAAATGAGAAAGGGAGTAATAGCTTAAGTATAATGGGCGAGCCACGTTATGACTAGGGGTGAATTGATGTGGTTGGAATTAATTTCACTTGATTTTCTCTTATTGAGACATAGGTTACTTTTGGAAAATTGTGGATAAGTTATCCACAGCTAATTATAATCAGCAATATTTATTTCATTAATTATGTCAAACATAGATTTTTTTTTTAAATAGTGAAATATATGTAATTGATTTTAATTGTTTAGAAGTAACTTATTCAACAATTTCAAAAGACAACCTAGAATTGTTATTTCAAATGGTTCAGATTGCATTTGATGAAATTGCGGGTTGTTGTAGGGTCTATTGGACTTTGTTGGAAGTAATCAATTGTAGAGATAGGAACTTTAGTTTAAGGTGTGTAAGTCATTTGTTGACTTTGGTGGGTTATGTATGAAATTTGCATGGTTAAGTTTGCTCCATGTTTCGAATTTTTTTCTGTGCAAATCTTGTGTGAGTGAGCAATAAGTTAACAAATTCAGTTTGTTTATCAACAAAAAAAAATGCCTCTCGGACTCACTCCAAAAATTCTATAATAGAATGATGTTATATGTCACTTTCCACACCAGAGGGAGTTACGAGGGTGTGCAAGAGGTGAATCTGCACAAAAATCCAATTTTTTAATTAAGGGTATAATTTTTTTTACATATACATATATACTTGGCGGAGCTTAGTTATGACACGAGGAGATTACGGTCATTCCAAATTTTTTTTTTCATTAAAAATAGATATACCTATAATAATATTTATCTATAATTAATAGTATATATAACTAATAGCTCACTAATAATATCAAATTGTAGAGTGGTAATTGAGATTTTCTTAAATCTAAATATAGAATATTACTCCTACATGTTTGGATTGATAAAGATACATATAACTAACTTGGCTACAATTCTATATTGATATTGGTTTGACGTGAACTTTTCAATGCTTATGTAATCTTTATAGAAAGAATTACAATCTCGATTTCTCCTAAAATCTAGGAATTATTTTATATATATACATCCTTTTCAAAAAATTTAAAAAATTATATGACACTTTCCTATTTCTTTGTAGAGTTAAAACTAAAAAGTATTCGTTACTTTCTCGATGTTTTCAACAAAATCCTTTCACGAAAGTATTTTCGCAATGTTTCTGGTGATATTGGTAAGTTGGTAATTGAAGTATTTTTTTAATCATGTCGGTATTACATATCAAAGTTAGCATGTCAACTATAGTATCTTTACTTACTATATTTCATTGCTTCTTACTTTTGATATAATCAACGTAATCTTATTTTTTTAATTTTTTTATTCAATAAAATATCTAATATTAAATATAAGAATATAATAATACTCTATATATAGAAAATATTATTTTAATTGGGATAATGTAAATACTTTTATATTGAAGATTATCTAGATTTCATAATATATATATATATCTTGCATAGAGCACTCAAAATCTCTCAGTCTTCAGAAATTGCACGACACACTCAACTACACATAATTTCTCTATTAATGTAGTGCTTGTTAGTTTGTTGGTTACCATATTATAAAAAATAAAAATAGAAACATTTTTCAAACATATCCAGAGAGAGGCTAGTGGTTGTAACAGCTTTGGCTTGTGGTACTGCAAGCTTGCAACTTGTGTGCAAAACGTATTCGTATGACTAATCAATGGTGAGGTAAGTGTATGATTAGTTTCGTGACGGTGTTACACTATGTGGTTTCTACAAAATCATCACTAATTTACTTTGACTTTGTTAATTCCAACGTAAAACTAAACATCCACTAAATAACAAATGAGATTGAGTTTGTGAACTCAAGAAAAACGCAACAGGATCTAAATTGGTTATTTTGAGTGAAAATGACCAATCAAATGGCAAAAGTAAACGCAATTGTCCAATTTCGACGAATCTTTAGCCGTACACTTTATTGTTTTCCCTCGAAATAAGGGATTACAATATATAACATATCTCACCTCAAAATATGAAAGGAATTAATTTTAATTTCAAAATTAGATCAAATGGTATCTAATCTAATCCTAGCTAAAACCACAGTTCAAAAATCCTTATTCAAATGACCTATAACTAATTGTGCAATTAATTGAAAAAACAAATTTAGGTGGTAAGAATAACCTTTATTAAAATTTAAAACTATATAAGACTATGAGGAAGACTCTGAATCTAATTTTTGTCTTGAACTCTGACAATAATATAAGGAAGATGACGCTTTTAATCAGGAGATTATAAATGCTCTTCTAAACGACTTTAATAAGGAATGGGAACACATGTAAGAAGTTGAGAGAGTAAAGGAAGCAACAATGAGAAAGTGCTAACGATTATGGGGCATGTAGGAGTCGAGGCAATACAACAACGAGATGATTAAAGGTTTTGAGTGAATCTGCAAGAGATTAGTGAGGGTATTAAGGAGGAAATGATCTCTTTTGGGAAAATATGGGGTTAAGATTTAAGGGAAAGAAAAAAAAACATTTGCTCGATAAGATCCGAAACATAGAGGAAAGAGATAATTAAAAGGAGAGAGGTGAGAGACTGAGATGATGTTAGTGGAGGGGGGAGGTGAAGGAGTTAGGAGGAATTAATGTTTCATGAGGTTATTTTGTTATAATGTTAGAGGTTTATGGGTGTCGTTAAGAAGAAAGAAGTTCAAGATTTGATTAGTGTTCAAAATTAAATATCATTTCCATTCAAGAGACTAAATTGGAGACGGTGGATCAAAAATTATGTATTATGTTGTGGGTTGTAATAGTGTTGTTCTAGTGTAAACCTTCGGTGGGACGTTGGGGAGGTCTGCTTATGTGAGAAAATACTCAAGGTAAAAGCTTTGTGGTTGGAGGATAGACGATGGATAAACATCGTTAATATGTGTGTGATACTAAGGGTAAAAGTTATTTGCTTTGAAAATCAGTTACTGAATTTAATTAAGGCTAACATGTTGAGTTTTTGCTGTGTATGTGGTGACTTTAATACAACTAGTTCAGAAGCGAAAAGAACAGGTTGGAGCATTGGTAGTCAAGAGATGTGGACATGGAGGGCTTTAATGATTTTATTTCTAAGGTGGCGTTGGTGGATTTACCTATAATTGATTGGAGGTCCACTTGGTCTCGCATTGATGGTGTTGTAATGAGTAGCTTAGATCGTTTCTTAGTGTCATAAGACTGGTGCGTTGTGTGGCCTTACTCTCAATGGGCTATGCAGAGAGGTTTTTATGATGATTATGCTTTACTTTTGTATGTTAGTGAAGAGAATCGAGACCCTAAACCCTTTTGAATGTTGAAGTTTTAGGCGGATTTTGTGGGGTATCTAGACTTTGTCAAATAGAAGTGGTGGTCCATGAAGGTGTAGAGTAGGGGCTTTGTTTTGAAGGAAAAGTTTAAAGGACTTATTAATACTTTAAGAGGTTGACATAAGGAACATTGTTCGAATATGGGTGAGAAGATTCAAGAGTTTAAGGATGACTTGAATATAATGGATGTTAAAGGGGAGACTGAATCCTTAATTGAAGAAGAAATGGTAGATAAACATTTTATAATGACTCAATTGTGTTCCTTGTTGAAATTTAGGTGTAGTATTCGATGGCAGAAGTTTAGAGTTAGATAGCTTCAAGAAGGTGATGTTAACTCTAAATATTTTCATGGTTTGATTGGTAGTAAGTTTGTAACATGATTAGGTGTTTAGATGTATGTGGGTCAACATTGGAAGGGGTAAGGGATATTTGGGAGCCTATATGTAGTCACTTTCTTAATCAATTTAACATTCACATGTTAGATGCGGTTGATGTCGACAATATTCGGTTCCCCATTTTAGATGATGTTGAATCCAGTCTTTCGGTATGACCTTTTCTTGAAGAGGAAATTAAAGAGGATGTGTGGGATTGTGCTAGTTTCAATAGTCCCGATCCATGTGGCATTAATTTCAACTTTTTGAAAGAGTTTTGGGAGGATATCAAACTTAAGTTTATGCGTTTTTTAACGGAATTTCATGATAATGGACGATTGGTGAAAGGTTTAAATTGTATCTTTATTGTGTTATTCCCGAAGCAAGATGATCCTCAAAAATTGAATTATTTCATACCCATATCCCTAGTGGGGTGTATGTCCAAGGTGGTGGTGAAGGTGCACTGATAGGTTGAAAAGGGTTATTATTAATGTAATTTTGAAATCTCAATCATATTTTTTGCATAGTAGACAAATTTTGCAAGATATTTTTATTGCTAATGAGGTAGTAGAAAATGCGAAACATAAAAAATTATAAATAAATAAATAAAAAAAGTTGTTTCTATTCAAGGTAAATTTTGAAAAGACTTATGATAAAAATGAAGTTTCTGGATCACTAGAGAAACTAAATTATGGAATGTAATACGTCGACAAAGGCGTCTGTGTTGATCAATGGGTCTTCTATAGATGAACTTTCTTTGTGTCCGACCTTCGACAAGGTGATCTGGTATCTCTATATTTATTGTTTAGCGGCTATGAGACTTAATGTTATGATGTGTGCATCTATTTGAAATGGTTTGTTTTTTGGTTATGGTGTTGGTGGTAGGGAGGAATATTGTGTGTCACATTTGTAGTTTCCTAATGATATTGTAATTTCAGGGACTAAGAGTTGGACGAATGTGTGTGCTATCAAGTCCATCCTATTTTTGTTTGAATTAATGGTAAGGTTGAAGGTTAATTTTTATAAGAGTATCATAGTAGCAATTAATGTGTCTAAGTCATGGTTAATCAAAGCGACATATCTACTACATTGTAAGGTGGGCCACACTCCTTTTAAATATTTGGGTATGCATATTGAAGATAATCCAAGGAGGTTGGCATTTTAGAAGCATATGATTGATCGCATTCGTGCTTGACTATCTGGGTGGAGAAATCGACATTTATCTTTGAGGATCGTCTTGTTCTCATTAATGTTGTAATGTATGCACTCTCAATTTATTTCCTTTCTTTATTCAAAGCTCTTTCAGGTACGATTTATAAAATTAAATTTCTTTTCAAATCATTTTTACTGGGTGGAAATAGGAGGCGAGGAAGATTCATTGAGTCAAATGAGATAAGTTGTGTCAGAGTGGAGAGAAGAGTTGGGTTAGGGGTAGGCAACTTGAAATCTTTTAATATAGCTCTTTTAAGTAAATGGTGTTGGAGTGCGAGGAGCAAGAAAAATGTTTTTGGTTTAAGGTGTTATGTCACAAGTATGAGAGCGTCAATGGGAGTGTGTGGTGGTTCTTCTAAATATTCAATGTGATGGCATATTATTTTTTCTATGATAGAGAGGCATGGAAGAGGGGGTGACAATAGGTAGTTCATGGATAATGTTATAAAAGTAGTAGGGAATCGAGATAAGACATTATTCTTGGAGGATATGTGGGTGAAGAGAGGATATTGTTACGTGATAGATTTAGGAGATTGTTTAATTTGACCTCTAATTAAAAAATTACGGTGATGAATGTGTAGTGAGAGTAATGAGGGTGGTTTTCAAATTGGAGGTGGTGTAAGGAGTTGTTTGAGTGGGAAAATGAGTTGGCAGAGCAATATGTTTTGTTGTTGGATAATGTTGTTTTGTAGGGTAACACTTTTGATAGGTGACAGTGTAATAGTGGTCAAGTAACACTTATGTTGTGAAGGAGACGTACACATAAGTGGATTCCTTTGAAGGTGTATATGTTCGTGTCACATTTGTTTTAACATTGTTTACCTACTAAGGATGATAACTTTTTTAGAAGATGAGTGAATCATATTAATTCACATTTCTATTCCAGGTTGTGGCGACGGGGAATCTATTCCCCCTTGTTCGCTATGTAAGGTGTTCTATACAGTTTGGTCAACTATTTTGAGGTGGTTTGGGTTGAGTTGGTGTTACATAAAGATGTTGAAGCACACACTCTTCAATTTTCAAGTCTTGGTCATGGTGGACGACATATTCGATCCAAAATCAGTGTCATTTAGTTGGCTTGTGTGTAGTACATGTGAAAATTTTGTAACTCGATTATTTTTAATCACAACGTGTGCAATGTTTCCTTAATTCTTGAGAAGGTACAACTGATTTATTGGATGTGGTTTAGAGATAAAAAATGTTAGTTTTGTATATATATGATTTTCATTCTTGGTGGTCGCACCCTCAAGTGTGTTTGTGATGTAGTAATTTCTAGCGAGTGCTTTTTCCTTTTGCCTTGTTGTGGTGAGATATTGTTTGGTTGGTTTCTTATAACAAACTATGGTATTTTAACTCCCATTACATCTTATACTAAAAATATTTTATTAATATATTAATTTTAGCAGTTTAAAAAAAAAAAAGAAATAAAAAATGCTGTTGATTTCTTTCACGTGAGAAATTACAATATCAACCAAGCTTGTTCTTTGTATGGAGTTGCAAACAAGCTTACAAGCAAAGATTTGAAAATTCTAATGAAGGGTGTTTCTTCATTCTTGTTGTTCAGTAAATGAAATGCGAGGTTTTTTATCTTTTGGATAATACTAGTTAAAAAAATCACATATGCTCTAGTTTGTAACATTTTTGTTATTTATTTTGTAAAATTTGTATTTACTTTTCTGTGATGAAAAACTTTTAATTAAGTCAACTATTTTAATGGAGATAATTTTTTTTAAGTTAACTATTCTAATGAAGAAAAGAAAAAATATTAATAAAAATACATTTTTAAAAATAATAAAAACTATTTTTAATATTTTTTTGGTTATAAAGTATGTACATGTTCAATTGTATATTTTAAAAGTATTTTACGTCTTTAAAACAAATAAAACTAATATAAATTAAAAAAAAAAAAATCACAATTTAAACAGCTCCTATGTCTACTAACTACTGTATATTATAAGAATAGTAAACACTGCGAAAAATCAAAACTGCCCTCTTATATTTTAACCAAAGGGAAAAACAGGGGGACATCAAAGTAATTACAGTTTTGTTCTAATAAGAACTCTACAGAAACTTGCCATCACAATTCCTCATGCAACATTACGATCACAAAAAATGATATACATAGAGCAAGATGCACGTTAATATGTATTTTTTTATAGTATAAAATGTTTTGAATTTGATTGTGGGGTCGTATATTGAAGAATATGATGGAATTCTTGCACTCTACTAATCTACTTGGCTCATTGGCTCCATTGAATCCGTTGGTAGTCGTGCCACTAAATAATTGATAATCTTTTTTTATTTAAAATAATTAATGATTTTTTAATTGCCTAGAAACAAGGACTTAAATCTATAGGAGATTTATACCTCATGTTAATTAATTAAACTTTTAGTAATTTTAATCGATGAAGCATAATGAGTCGATTTTAGTAAAGAGAAAACATCATAAACACTATGCTATTTATAATATAAGAATACATAACACCAGGAAAAGATTAAAAGGATCCTCTTCAATTTCAACCTCATGCAGAATATTCAAAATCACCAAATAAACATTTATCATTAATACATAAAAAATCTGAGATAATATTTATTATTAATAAATATTGAAAAATATGAAGAAAAAAAATATTTATAATTTATCATTAGAAAGTATGTAATAAATAAATTATAAAGTTCGCCGGTGATCCTCTTTATCTTAGTTGTTATTGTGTGTCACCATTTTCTTATACTTTTTCTGCACTATTTATGCAAATATCAAGTTTAGTGGTATTTTAGGTCTCACTGTTTGTTTTACATTTCAACCTCTTTTACCTACACAACTCAGAACCTTAATTCCACGCAAATAATGTTAGAAGTATCGTTCCCCAAATCATTTATCCACCCAAACATTAGCATATGAACCATCAGAGTGTAAGGATGCCATCATGTTTGCCATCATCTCTGGCTAGCAATCTTCATGTTCGCCTTTCTTATATGATCGTAGTTCACAGAAAGATGAATTTAAAGTTTAAGGAAGAAGTTTTCAGTGGCTACTAAAAATAACTATAAATAATTTATTGCTAAAAAAATTTAGACTTACAGAACTATGATACATGGTTGTGATTAACATATTAAATACTTCAAATAATAACTAACATTCAAAGGTTTATGTATTGAATTGGAAGAAGTTGGAAAACCGACGAATCACCTTCAGGATACTTTAGAATCCTTGAAGTGAATTGCACATTCACATAAATTCTATTGATCAATGATGGTTTACATAATAAAATTATTTCATTTACTCTCGTGCACAAGAGAAAAGAAGAAATGACTCATAAATATTTTTGACTGAAAGTTGACTCATGTAAACATAAAATTCGTATTCTTATTTCAGTCTCTAAAATGTCTCTATTTGTAGAGAAACTCATACCAATTGGTGAAAAAAAATTCTTGAAAAAGTTTGTAACCATTGATAACTTCAAAGGTGTATTGGTTTGATGGTACTAAGAGATACATTAAACCTAAGCATCGCAATCACTTAACCAAGTGATACATTAAGTTATTTAATTTTGCTACATTAATGTAGTATTTGAGAATTCCAAATATATTTTGAAAATTATCCTTACAATCCCCCACCATTTTCAAAATACGTCTAATTTTGGTATTCCGGAAATATCATGGTTTCAGATAACGGTATCTTACGATTTGAACCATTACTTAGTCAGCTATGTATTACCTCATCCCCGAATAAATTGATAGACAAAACCAGCTAGTCATTAGAACAAGTGTGCATAACGTACGCATAAAATCTCGGTATCGTTGATCGAAATATAAATATGACACATTTTATAAAGTCATGTGTCTTGTATCCTTTTCATGAGAATTTAAGAGTCAAATTTTTGAACTCTATGAAGCGGCCCACTTCATTCTCATATAGGTGAAATATATCAGAAATGTACCCATAATTATGCATTTCAACAAATATATGTTATATGTCCATTAAGAGGAAACATCACTCTACCACATTAATTATCATTGTCCAAGTACTTTTACCTTTTGAAATGTATCTATTGTAAGTACTTTAATCATTCTGATAATGTACTTTTGTAATTGAACTCAAGACTTGATGTTATTCAAGTGTGAGTTGACACTGCTAGAAAAACAGGATTTAGCGTCGGCCACAAGCCGACGCTAATAGGCCAAATGTCGACGCTAACGTTGATTTATCGTCGAATTAGCGTCGGTGTCAGGCCTAGGCTAAAACGGTCGAAACTAATACATAGCGTCAGCCAAACACCACTCGACGCTATATTAGCCTCTACCAGGACTATGCTAACCCAACGCTATCAACAAAATTGAAACATCTGACGCTAATTATGTCGGTTGACACGTCAGCTGGGAAAAAATATTTGCGTCGGTCGGCTGACGCTAAAGTCAACAAATTGTAGTCAACAAAATAGGTAGCGCCGGTCCGACCGACGCTACAGTCAAAATAAAAGTCAACTTTATTTGTGTATAGCGTCGCTCTGGCCGACGCTAATGGTCAAACTTGAAAAGTCATGAAATTATTAGCGTCGAACAAAGCCGACGCTACGTTTAAATTTATTTGGTTTTTTATTTTTATTTTTTCAGCCCCTGCTTAATTTTATTTTTTTATAAAATAATTGATAGTTTAGAAACATTAAAAGTCATTGCATTGACAACATAACAAACGCACCATAGTATTAAATAACTTAACAAATTATCATGTGTTCTAAAACTACATAATAATAACATAGCATTAAATAACAACTTTAACAAAGTTACTTAATACATAATTGTCAATCAATTACTATAAAAAGTAAGCATAACTATGACATTAAGGTTCGTCCAGCGACTTGTCGTCCAAATTATGATCGTAATGAGGATGCGAAGGAGGATGACTCACAGTAGATGATCCACCAGCTGATTGACGGTGCAAAGCGTCAATTTTATCTCCAAAAATTGCTTTAATGCATCAAAATCATTCTATAACTTCTTTGAACGCTCCCTAGCCTCTTCGGCGACCTTGGTAGCCACTTGAGCTTGGGCCACTGCATCTTGAGCAATTTGTTCAGTTCTAATTCTAGCTGCCCTCACCGCTTCTAAAGACATCTCAGTCATAGAATTAGAAGGATTCTGGAAATGTTGTGTGAGTGATACACACCCATAAACTTGACCACGAGTGCGACCCCCTGCAGATTTAGTCCAGAACTTAAGTATTGTCTCTCCATCTACCTCTTGAGAACTTTCTTCACTTGTTTTGCCAAGTTGTGTGTGTACTTCCTCCAAATTTTTTTTAAATGTTCCCTGATAAATGGAATAAATTAACAACATAATATATGATCAAATTTCTAAAATAAATTAAACAAACAAGTAAAGATATAGATAACATACTAACTTACACCAATACGAGTACAATAAAGGGATTGCTCTTCTAGGACTCTTGGTGTAAATGAGATCATATTATTTTTTGGTTGATTTGTAATATAAAGTATTTGCATAAATAATTCACATAAATAAAGAATATACATAGGTAGATTATGCGCGACTATCAACCCAAGCGACATTTTTCCTCTTGTGGGTTGTAAAAAATAACTCATCTAGAAGTAAATCTCTTTGAAGGTTATTGCTCTACAAATAAAATCAAGATTATTGGATCACAACTTAGAATTAGATATCACAACATTAAATTGTATCAATTTTAGGTAAATGTAAATTTAATACATATGAGCTTAATCGCAACATCAAAGTGAGCCTTGCGGCCTGAGGTGTGGACTGCCCCGCCGCTTGCTGAAGCTCGATTGGTCTTATTTTGGTTGGAGATGTTCTTGAATGATATACCTTCCCAATATGCTTGGAGACCACTCCAAGCTTCCTCACCTATCCAACTAGGTCGAGTCCCTTTTTTCCTCACCTTTGTAAGAATATCTGATAGTCTTTTAGTGGCCTTTTGTTCAAACAGACGTTTCACAATATCATTATGACAAGGATCCTACAACACCTTTTCCTGGGAATAACAAAAAGTATATGTACTAACTACTATCAACAAAACAGATAACGCAATTCTCCCTATATATGCTAGAAAAATGAATTGAACATATAATTATATCGAAAGGCTTACCGCAAACTTTTCAAACCAAATCTTGTCTAATTATGTCAGTGGTTGCACTCCAACCATAGATAGGCTCACGAAATTGTTTTTATATGGCATACCTAATAGCATTTGCAACTGCGTTGCTAGGAGTGAGTCTGCATTAATGTATTGAAGAAATAGAGTATTAAGTAAATAAAATGTGTATATACTTATGCTTCTAGTATAACTCATGGTCTTTTGTTGATTGATGCTGAAGAAAATAAACAATTGTTGTAACTTACTCTTTACCATAAGGTCGTATAATGACTTTTCCATTATCATTTGTCACGGGCACGATATGAGGAACCTTCCCTTGACCCACCTCCTCATCCTCTTGGTTGTGGTCCTCAGTTTCCACCATATTCTCATAGGAGGAACCTTCCCTTGACCCACCTCCTCATCCTCTTTATCACTGTCGCCTTTGTTAGTCATTTATTGGCATAAAGTAAAAAAAAGTAAATAAAAAATGTCACTTAATTAGAAAAGGGTAACTTGTAAACTATCCATATAACAACTATAAAAAAGAATAAAACAAAAATATCATAACTTAAGAAAGAAAAAATTCAAGCATGACAAAATGTAAACAATTTATCAGAACTAAACAAGTTGCTTAAGTACAAAATGAACAATGCAATAAAAAATACATAAAATAAACTCTAATATTGTGAAATACAAAATACTATTGTAATATGTTCGATCACTATCATTTCTACCTTCACTACAATCTTCAGTAAAAAATCTCTTCAAACACATCTACTTGTGAGTTGTCACGTAAACCTTTGAGTTGTCACGTAAACCTCTGCAATTGGTAGAACATGTGACATTCCATCAGTATGATAAGACATTTCATCCTCTGTGTTGTCAATCTCCACGTGATCCCTTGGTTTTGTGGTAAGTGTCACACACCATCCGCGATTATCTCTACACATTTTAGGAAATGGGGCATAATACACTTGTCTTGCTTTTTGCACCAGGATGAAAGGATCATAAAGACGATAACATTTATCCATCTTAATATCCATAATTTGATATTGTGGATGAATCTTTGTACCCTTTTTTTTTGTTGGGTCAAATCATTCACAATAAAATAATGCAACCTTGTCCTTCAGACCAAAGTAATCTAGTTCTATGATATAGTTGATTGTGTCATAGTAATCATCTTCTCCTCCTTTAGTAAGACCCCTTACATGCACCCCACTATTGATTGTCTTTTTATTAATGCTATAGGCCTTAGTGTGAAACGTGTACTAGTTAACAAAGTAAATGTTCCAAGATATTTCCATTGATGAAGGACCACGAGATAATGCTATTATATCTTTGTTGGTCACTTCATTTGCCTTGTTATTTACATATGCTTTCAACCATATGGGAAACTCTGGATGTATACGTCTAGATGCGTCTTCTTCATTGATTGAGTGATTCTCCAAGAATATGCTGTCAACAATCACATAGTTCAAAAGTAAATACGTATTATGGTTTGCATCAATATAATTTTCCATGCGTTATGATGAACATTTACTCAAGATATGATATAATTTCATCACAATTAATCGAGACGTGTACTTGAGCAGATTTCCATTCGTTATCTGTTAGATAATGTGCTACAGACTTCCCACTAGGTCGACCTCGTTTCAGCAAGATGGATAGTGAAGGTTGGAGATCATCACATTCTAAATGACGATTATTACTTAAATTTGTGGTTGGCAACAAATTGAATGAATTGAAATAATGAGAACAAAAATAAGTTGTCTCGCGTTGTATATAGTCGGCGCATATGGAGCCTTCAACCCTAGTCTTGCTTGTCACTGCCCGCTTTGAGACTCCCATACATCTGCACATTTAATCATTAAATGTCTATTAAGTAAGTTATAATAAACATGTAATCTGTTAAAAAATCAACCACAACAGTTACCTTTCAAACGGATACATCCACCGGTAATGTATTGCTCCACCTAACATTGCTTCATTGGCAAGATGGATTGGAAGATGCTCCATTGAGTCAAAGAAATCTGGTGGAAAAATCCTTTCTAACTTGCATATGATAATTGGAATGTTATCATTCAACTTAACTAAGTTGTCCAACCTCAATGTATTTCAACAAAGATCTTTGAAGAATCGACTTAGCTTAGTAAATGGTTTCCAAACAAATTCTGGCAAGGAATGAAATGCAATTGGGAGTAAAAATTCCATGAAAACATGACAGTCATGGTTCTTCATCTCATGTATCGTACCCTTCTCAACATCAGCACACCTAGCAAGGTTTGAAGCATAGTCATAAGGCATTCTCAATTCCTTAAGCCATTTACAAACCAACTTGGCATCTGATGATGTCAAAGTGTAATTTGCCTTTGGATTACCCATTTTTCCGTTAGATAACACTTGCATCTCTAATTCCCCGCGAAAGCATAATAAAGACAAGTTTTTTCTCGCCTTTTCATTATCCTTTGTTTTACCTTTAATATTCATAACAGTGTTAAATATATTATCGAAGATATTTTTCTCTATGTGCATCACATCGAGGTTGTGCCTTAACAAGTCATCTTTCTAATATGGAAGATCCCAAAAAATACTTCGTTTTTTCCAATTATGACCCACTCCATACCCGTTCAATTTCTTTTTCCAACCAATTTCAGTCACTTTTGGAAAATTACTCACCACCTCCGATATATCTTGCCCTGTGTAAATGTAAGGTTGACCGTCTTTCTCATCTCTATTTTTTGTAAAACTTCTTTTACTTCTTTTGAAAGAGTAATTAGCTGGCAAGAATCAACGATGACAATCAAATCAAGAATTCTTACCGCCATATTTCAAAGTGAAAGCATTTGTGTCTTCCATACAATAAGGACATGCTAACTTACCTTGTGTTCCTCATCCAGATAACCTACCATAGGCGGGAAAATCATTAATTGTCCACATCAAGCATGCTTTCATGATGAAGTTTTATTTGGTGGATATATCATAGGTCAAAATGCCGTTGGACCACAATCGTTACAAATCATCAATCAATGGTTGCAAGTAGACATCTATATTTTATTTGGGATTAAAAGGTCCAGGTATGAGACAAGTCAAAAATAAGTATGGTTTGGTCATGCACATTTCAGGGGGAAGATTGTATGGAGTGAGTATAACTTGCCAACAAGAGTGTGGAGAAGCAGACGCTTGAATATAAGGAGTAAATCCATCTGAACAGAGACCCAACCTTACATTTCTGGGGTCACTAGCAAAGTCAAGATATACATCAACTGCAGACTCAGTTGATGCACACAATATACGGATGGCGAAGGACCCAACCTTACATTTATGGGGTCACTAGCAAAGTCAAGATTTACGAATGGCGAAGGATGTTTGAACTCTTTTTATTCTCGTGATGCCATCTCATTTCAGCTGCAGACTCAGTTGATGCACACAATCTTTGTAATCTAGGAATGATAGGGAAATAAAACATTATTTTTGTTGGAACATCTTTGTATTTTCCCATACCATTCCTACGTGGAATGAACCTAGGCAGAATGACAAATTTTGCACTCAGATAACTTGTTATCATCCTTTCTTACAACAATCAATCTTCTCAACCTTCAACCCTAACTTTGACACCAATTGTGTTGCTTGGTAATAGTTAACCGACAAGTATGTTTGCACTGGACATACACTTTTAAGCATTTTTGTAACAAAATCTACACCTTTTTGTGGAACATGCCAGTTAGACCTAATTTCCAGAAGTTGAACACATATTGATAACATTGATTGGGTAGCCCCCTTGTAGATGAGCTTGTTGGTGGATACCAACTTGTCATAAAATTGTTTTGCATCTTTGTTAGGCAACTCATCCTCAGGAAATGTCTCATTTCCCATGTTAGTTTTCACATCAAGGACATCTCGATAAGGCCTAAAAGCATCAAACATCATTCCATCCATTGCATTAAGTTGGTCTTCATGATGCACAATCCTACTACTAGTCGAATCACCCTTTGTTTCAACCATTGGCTTCACTTCTTCGTGTTCAGTCCAAATCCAATAATCTGGTTGAAATCCATCTCGGTACAAGTGAAGTCTAACAGTAGTTGCTGCAGATATCTTCATACACTTGCATTTTATACACGGACACCTTATCCCTCCCTCAAATATACAAATCGGTTGTTTCAAAGCCCTCTTCACTAAATCTTTAACACCACTAACATACTCCTTTTTCAATTCGCGTCTATTTTCATGTACCCTATTGTACATCCAAGCACGATCCATTTACTATAAGACCAAAACTTAACTTGTCAATCACTAAATAAGTTTGAAAAATAACTGAACCTAACTAAACTCGTGAACCTATAAGTTTGAAAAATTATAGAGATAAATAAACTCATGAACCTAACAACATTTTCAAAAAACTGAACCTAACAATTTTATCCAATATATTTGAGTCATATAAAAGAAATTCCAAACTCATTCAACTTTATATTCCTTACTTTTTATCTAGTAACAATGAGAACAAAATTTCCAATTTATATCATGGGATTGGCAACTTAAAAGCCAAAAATCTATGGAAAAATTATTAATATTCAAACAGAACAGGGGTCAGAGTAACAGAGATCATCAATGGGTTTAATCAGAGTATTGTGATACACCGCATCACATTAGGATAAGTTATTTTGTAGTATGAGAGTACTAGAATACTTCGGTAATAACCTATCACATGGTAGTGCATAACAATACAACTAATTAATTAGTTAGATCATTAGATTGAAAACAAAATATAATCAAATTAAATCAGGAGCAATTTAAATAGAAGGACATGGACTTCCTTCCCTCCAGTACGACATAATTCAGATATGCAATGGATCAAGTAGTTGGGTAATTTGATCTAAAATATTATTATGCTTGTCACTGTTAAACGTGTCACTTACAGCACAAAATCATCTAAATTAAATTCATATCTTGTTTAGGTTTGTTCTTAATTTTATGTTTCTATTGACTAATCCTACAAAGCTTGTCATTGTTATATGATTCTACTACTAGCTAGGGCGAAGAATACAAACAAATACACAAGAATACAAATTGATTCTACTACTGTGCTCCTACAATGTCAGGGCAAAGAATACAAATTGATTTGGCCAAACAAATACACAACTAAAAGGCCATAAAACCTAAACAGCTACACTAAGAGTGAAACGACGACACTTACATTGAGAATCGACCACAGACGAGCGCGAGATGGCGACACTGAACGACGACTCTGAGAGTGGCGGTGACGGGTTCGAGAGGGTCACGGGTTCGAGAGGGGGTGATATGATCCGATTAGTCATGGTTCACTTTAAGGATTGTTCTAGGTCAGAAACTTACATTTTGAGTCAGAAACTTACAGATTTGAGTCAAAAATTGCGTATAGCTGGAGAATGCGATCAACGGCGCTACGAAACTCCGAATCGGGCGATTCCAAAACTAGGTGAAAAACGACGTTCTGAAACACGAATTAGGCAGTTGAATCACCGAAAACAAGTATATAGAACTCGAGTTATGAATGCTGGTTACTGAACACAAAAATTGATAAAATTGGAGTATTAGGGTTTGATGTAAAGGAAACTCAAAATTATTATTCCGCAAAGAAATCAAGAACAAAATGGCGCCACAATCTAGGGATTGATAAACCAAAAAGAACGCCACAAGGATTAACAACCTTGATAAGTTCAAGATGAATTCTTTCAAGAACTCTAGAGAGCAAAGCCTCACAAAAATAAAATTCAAAATCTGCCTTAAAAAAAAATAAGGGTTTGTCTTTTATAATGGCAACTCCTAAAAAGTTCTCTAAATTTGGCCCAACTGAAATTTTTACAGTTACACCCAAATTTCATATTAATTCAATCTATTACTTTAATTAAAACTAATATTAAAATTTGATAACACATAGATGTCGTCTTCATTCCTTAACTTCTTCAATTTGGGTTAAGCAATTGACTATCTTGGACTTCAATTCTTCATGAGTTGTACTTGCTTCAAATAAAGTGGTTATCAAGTTATTTAGAACCTCTTTCGCCTTCTTTGACCTTGCTCTTGTCATTGGGGTTCCAAGCCCTTGAATATCCTCTAGGCTTTCTTCCTTGGTTATGCATTCTATGTCCTCATCAGGGTGACAAGTTTGATAGCTAGGGTACCGAGTGGGTGACATGATGGAACCGTTGATGCGACAGCAATATTCACGGCGTTGAGAGGGTTGAGAATCGGTGATGGGTTCAAAATGTAGGGTTCATAGTGACGATGACGAAGTGTGAATAAGGGCTCACCAATATGTTATTAATTTTACAATCAGAGAGTTCAATCTGATTTTACAAATAATATTAAAAAATTTAAAAATAAACTAGCGTCGGCTTCTCCGATGCTACATATTAAAATAAAAAATAAAAAATAAAATAAATAAACTAGCGTCTGCCTTATTTTACTTAGAATCGGCTACTCTGACACTAATTGTTAATAAAATTGAAAAACAAAATTTGTTACCTTAGGGTCGGCTAGACCAACACTAGGTAGCGTCGGAGTCGGGGGCCGACGCTAAAAATGGCAGCTAAAATGCAATTTTTTAGTAGTGTGATCGTTTCCACCATTTGCGGTTATTTAGATATGGGCTTGTATCATATCTTAATTCTCATGGTCCAAGTACTTGTATCCTTTGGAATGTATCTATTATAAGTACTTTAATCACTCTGATAGTGTACTCTCGTAATTGAACTCAAGACTTGATGTTACTCAAATATGAGTTGATCGTTTCCACCATTGACGATTCTTTAGATACGAGCTTGTATCACATCTCTGATGATTTCTTCATCAACTTCAACATCATATATGAAGACAACATATTCTTGTCAACTCTTTTGTCAAAGAATTGCAAGATTCCTTGCAACTTTAATAAACTTTTAATATACATTCATCCACATAGCTACACCTTGTATATATTCTTGAAAGTGTTGACCAATTATCACCAAACCATGACACTTTTGTCATTTGATCTCTTCACATTAGATCACATACAATTAATATGCATCTCAATTATCACATACACAAACTTGTATGTCATTCAACTTTTTACTATATTTAATAAGCATCTCAATTTAAAAATTATAACTCTCTTTTCAATATATCCAAGTCTCATATATAATACATTGAATGCATTAAATATATTGCTATAGTCGAACAAAGCATGATCATAAAAAATTTTCATAATCAAATATCATAAGGTAGTTCCAAATATATAAGTCATCTACTTTTTTAACAAATAAGAATTCATTTCATTTTTATTAAAGAATTCATTTCATTTTTATTAAAGAAATCATTTCTTCGTAGTTATAAAGCATGCATCATAAATTCTATTTAGTAATTCAAGTTTCATATTTAAATATATGTTATGTGGTAAATCTAAATAAGTATCACAATAGAAAATAAAAAATGAATAAAATCATTAACAAAATTTATTATTTTCTTTCATGAATATTTGTGAACTTATAATAATTTTAAGATATACACTTAAATTATTTTTAATATAAAAAAGCAAGAAATTGACCATTACTTGCATACTATGATGCAAATATAATGAGTTATAATCAATTCTCAATTTAAGAATTCTTGTATATGAAACAACAAATATCATTCAAACGTGAATTTGATATTTATAAAAATTAATATACACTACTTTTATATTGAAATAAATTAACTCTCTACATTATTAATCGATTAAATAATACTAATATTATATAGATCATCATAAAATACAATATTTTTTCCAGTAGTTAAGCACGCAGAACTTGAATTCAAGTCGGTTTCATTCGTCCAAAATGGTAAGCCACTAAGCCATCATATTAATTGTGCCATTTTTATCAAGTTGTAATATATAAGCAAGTTTGTTTCAGGCAAATGGATTTAGATGTTCAAATATAATTATCCACCATTTTTTAAAGACAAAGAATGCATGTAAAATGATTGAAAAATGATATGTGAAAGTTTCACATAAAATAATAATAAAATACATTCACCAGCATGCACATTATAATTCTCATGTCAAGAATATCAAATTAAGATCACACTTGCAGAAGACGTTTTATGTATTTTAATATTCACATTAAAATGAATTTATTATGAGTCCAATTTAAAACAAGTTAATTTACTTATACACACATGAAGTGTTCAACACTAATATACTCATATATTTGTCCATGTTATACGAATAATCATGCATCAAAATAACTTAAATGCAAATAACATACACAATCATAACCACATGGAATGATCGTTAAATCTTATATTATGTTTGCATATATTTATAATATCATATATAAATAGATAATTATTTGTGTATTTTTCACCGTAGTCATAAAGAAATAATATATGCGTGTTCATTTCTTCACCAAAATTGCAAGCATTGTTCACAAATAAATTGTAAATCAAAATTGAACCTAAAGATTGTGAGATATTTTGTTAGGGATATGATGTAAATCTTGAACAAAGAGAAGATGAAACTAATGAAAATGAAAGTTGCACAAATAAATTCCAAAGCATGTGTACCACACTAAGCTTTAGGTTTGATTTTTCCCATCAATCTATATATATTGGATGCAAACCGGTTAACCGACGAATCCCCTTCAGGATACTTTGAGATACTTTAAGTGAATTGCACATTCACGTTAAGTTTATTGATCAATAATAGTTTACAGAATAAAGTTCCTTCATTTACTTTCGTGCACTAGAGAAAAGAAGAAATGACTCAAAAATATTTTTGACAAAAATTTGACTCATGTAAACATGAAACTCGTATTCTTATTTATGCAACTAAAGTGTCTTTGTTTATAGAGAAATGTATATCAATTGGTGAAAGAAAACAACTCTTGAAAAAGTTTGTAACCATTGGTAATTTAATAGATGCATTGGTTTGCTGGCTAAAAGATTCATTAAACTCAAATATCGCAACCACTTGACCAAGAGGTATACATTAAGTTATTTAATTTTGCTATATTAATATTGCTATTAGTGAATTCTAAATATATTTTGTAAATTCCCCTCACACAATGTGTGTGGGTTTGAGAGAACCTTTTGTCAAACTTGAGATAATTAGGTTATTGTCAATAAGCAGGTGTTGCCTTGGTAAAAGAGAGGTTGAAGGGTAAAACAGACAATGAAACCCAAAACACCACTAAATCTTAAATTTTTACAAAATAAACACTAAAAAAATATTTAAAAAAATAATTTTATCTGCAATAACAGGTAAAATAAAGAGGACCATTGATGGGCCTTTATAATTGGGGGTCATATTAAGGACTCTTATATTTGTCATTGATACATAAACATTACACTGAAAAAAGTCTTAGACAACGTTTTTTTTTTAAATATTAGATAGCGTTTATAAATGTTGTTTATTTCAGTGTTATTAAATGTATAGATATCGTTTAAAAAAAAATAAAAAGTGTTGTTTAATGAAATCTATAACAACGCTTTTTAAATACAAGTGTTGCTTAATGTAATCTATAACAACACTTCATTTTATAATGCATTGTAAAAGGTCAACTTATAATAGTCATTTTTAATTGTAAGCGATGTCTAACATAATAATATATAATAGTGCTTCCTCTTATAAGCATTATGAAAGAATATAGTTAATTTAATTAAAACATCCAACATTTTATTGGCTATCCTCGTAAACACATTGTTGTATACATTTTTTTCTTTCATTTGTTGAACTGCTAAGAAACATATTTGCACAAAATTATAATGATTTTTTAATACTTCAAAATTATAACATATAGGAAAAATTTGTATAATTAATTTGATTTTAGTCCCTCTAACATATATGTTTCATTTTGATTTTAGTCCCTCTAATTTTTTTTGTTTGATTTATACACTTACAAATTCTAACAAGTTTAAAAAAAAACACATTTATGAATCTTTTTTAGTAAAAAAAACTTTGACATGACTAATTTTGGATGAAGTGTCACATAATGATTATGTAATTGTTGTTAACAAGATAATATTTAATATTTAAATTAAAATTCATTTTATTAACTCATTTAATTATTTAATTAAAAACTTAAAACTAATTAATCAATTAATAAACCAATTAAATAATAAAAGCTCAATAATCTTCAGCTTCAACTCCAAATTTTTTAATAAAAACTCAACAATCTTCATCTACAACACTAATTTCGGCATCTTCAAATCACAAATTCTCATATCTGGATTCAAACCCTAAAATTTTTAATCTCTCATTTTTCTTACATCACACCTATAATCTTTGCCATAACCACCAAAGACATATGTCGGAGATTATAGGTCTTTGTTGCAGAAAATAACCTATAGGGAGATATGAAGGAGAATTTGTTGATCAATTGACACGGGCAGACCAATTTTTCATATAAGTACCTTGAATGAAAATATAACATCAAGTCACTGATTCATTGACATACAAAAATAATTCATTCATCTAAAGTTATTTGGAATACCTTATATATATGGAAATAACAGAAGCACCTATTTCTTGATATTTGAAAAGTTCTATCAGTTGCTCCTTACTAATAATTTCAACATAAGAAACACCAAAAATACATTTCTCCTTTGGAATATCACGTATGTCCACGTCTGTAGACATATTTGTTTCTACAAATGTTTCAAGACACTGCACATGTCGAGAATCAGGTGCATAACCATTTTTAGAGGAAGACTTTTAAAGTCTTGATTTTGCAAGAGTTTGGTGATGCAATTGGCCTACTGCAAGGTCCAACTTTCTCAATATTTCTAACTTGTTGCAGTTTTTGTGTTTTTATTTAAAATATCGTGAAATTAAATTAGTTAATGATTAACTAATGCTTAAATAGTAAATCATTGACTAAGTGATTGTCCATAGCATTCCTCTTTACGTGTATCATTGTACCTTCTTTTTTGACGTAACTTACTCGTTTGCCTTAACATCCTTATCATTTACTCTGGATTGTACAGGAGTACAGGAGTATAAAGATGGGGTAAAAAATTAGAAATTTCAAGACAAAATAAAAATAAAAATAATACTATATATTGATAGTGGTCAAAATAGTAAGTAAAATATGGACAAGCATAGCCAACATATAGTGGTTAATGGTGTAGCATGTCTCCCAAATGTACACATTTCTGTTACTAACCATGCGATAAATAGAAGATGACAAAAAGAGTACACAAGATAATATATCCTAAATCAATAATCAATATAAAGTTATTGATAAATACCAACATTCTAATATTTGAAGAGTACTCTTCTGAAACTTTAACTTTACGAAGAAACTTACAGAAAACTATTATCTCATTTTTAGATAGAGTATGAGTCGTTGGCACATTGATGTCATCTTGAGACTTTCCAGGTACATTTTGTAACGTACTAATAAAACTATCAAATATATTATATTTCAATATGCATCATATCTAGAAAATGTCTTACATGATTTCCAATATGGAAATTCAAAATAAATTGACTTCTTCTTCCACACGTTTTTGACAAGCTCTCATGCAAAAGGTTTGTTAAATTTATTGTTCATATCATTCATCTTATCAAATATCTGATCACATGTCAATGTCACAAGAGCTCTTCTTTCTCCTGATTTTCCATTGAATGTTTTTTTCCACTAACGTGGGTGATGATTATCATGTAAAAATTTGTGACGTCCGAAAAAAAAATTCTTTTTACACTATCCCAACCGCATCCAATGTGTATTCTCTTCACATGTATGACATGCACACTGACCTTTAATGCTATATATGATAGATTGATGTATACTGAAAAACCACTAATTGTGTCGGACAACATTGCCCTCAAATTAAAATGTTATTTCCTATATCAATGATATATTTTCACACCTGTCTCCGACATATATTTTAAATCATCAATTAAAGTTTCCAAATATACATCTATATCATTGTTGTTTGGGACCAAAAATTAACATAGACAACATCATGAACTTAAGCTTCATACTTAGCCATGGAGTTAGGTTTCAAATCACCAAAATCACAGGCCATGTGTTATCTGAGGTACTTTGAAGACCATATCGGTTCATTGCATTAATAGACAATAACAAGCGTAAATTTCATGCTTCTTATCCAAAATTAGGATAATCGTGATCAATTTGCATCCAAGTGTGGAAAATTTGCAGGGTGCCGAATCTTTCCATCTTTAATTCTTTCACTTGCATGCCATGAGAAGTGTTTTCCATCACATTCACTATGATACATACACCTAAACCTAGGTATTATAGGAAAATACGTTATGACTTTCGTAGGAATCAATGGTTTCTTATATCGAGAGATGTTACATTTAAGACACTTCTTTAACAATGCATATCAAATTTCGAAACAAAATGCAATCGTTAAGACAAGTATGAATCATATCATAATCATGTCAATAGAACACAACATTCATTTGGCCTCATACGTTCGATTAGGAAGAAAATTATCCTCGGGCAGCATATCTTTCACTTTTAAGTTGTACAATTTTAATACTGAAGATAATCTTGTGAATTTATTGCAACCATCATATAATCCTTTCTGCATCACTTAACAACCTATCAAACATTCCAGGACAATCCTGAAGATTCTTCAACCACATCTGCAATCTCTTCAACTCGACCAGAATCATAAGAATTTGTGTCAAAATTGTTCAACGCATATTTCACACTATTTCCCAAATCAATGTTCTCTTTACGTATGTCATCGTGCATTGTCCAATATGTATATCTTAGATCAGCCTGATTCCTCCCTAAATTCCAATTCAACTCAACTTCATTAACCCGATTTTCATAATAGCAATCTAAGCATTGACAGATGATTCGATTAGGGTCTTCGGTGTGTTTCATGACAAACTTAACAAACCCTTTTAATTCATTTTCATATATTCATTGACAATTGATTGACGCATATCCATCTTTTATCCAATGTTTCTTTAAAATTATTTTAACAAAAAAGTTAACAACTTCTATCTACAAAAGTGTTACAACAAAAAATTTAGTTAAGACAAACTATGAGAGGTAATAAAAAAAGTGTGTTTGTGTAACATATTATTAAGATAATGGAAAAAAACCAATAGAATATATTGGATGCCATTATTCATGAATCATGATAAGAAAAAAAAAAACATATTATTTGTTATAATAATATGGATTATGTAGTCTTAATATGCAAAACATTTGAATACTTTTTGTGGTTTGTAAATTTTTTTTATCAGAATCTTGTTTAATCCCCAATTAGTTGAATTTCTCGGACTCAAATGAATTAGCATATCTTACTGCATTCTTAGTTCTCTCTATATTTTATTAGTTAAACAACAATATAATGACAAACAACAACATACCACATTTGAAAAACAAAAACATGCAACAATTGAAAAATAGAAACAAAATAAGTTTCAACAATATTCAACTACAAACTACCAAGTATTTTCTCTGAGAAATTTTTTAAAGACTTATAAACTTGATATGAGAGGTTTTGTGTCTGAACAGTAATGAAAACAGATTTGTGATCTTCAAATTTGGCAAATCCTAAAATCGAGCAGTAAATCCGCAGTTAAAATTAATCAATGTAAATGATGAAAAAAATTTCTTATAAAAGGTTATAGAGACTTACAATTATGAAAATGTGTGATTCAATGACAAGAGTAGAGGATCGAACAAGGTTTCTTGTTATGGGTTTCTCGTTTTTGTGTTTTTGCATTTCTAGGTTTATTGCGCTTGTGTTGTTGAAATCAATTTATGGGTTTCTATGTTTCTCTGTTCGCGACGTTTCTGGCTATCTTGTGTTTGTGTTTCAAATATCGATTCAGGAAGAAGAAGAAGAAGCTAAGGGTTTGTATGTTTCGCGTTTCTAGACTTCGAGTTTTTGGAGTTTCTCACGTTTTTGGTTTCTTTTGTTTTTGGTTTCACAATATTAGGTTTCTTCTTTTTAGGATTTTAGGAGGCAACATGCAAAGAAGAGATGAATGAAGAAGATGGAGGGTTTTGGCCAAGAATAATAACGAAGAAGAGTTTTAATTGGACGCACGTATGTTTCGATATATCGTTTTTTTATTTTTGTAATTTTTTATATAATTTGGTTTACCATAGACAACACTACATAAACATCGTTTCAAAATAGCCTCAAATTTTATGTTAAAACAATGCAAAATTGAGTCTAACTGCAGTGTCAACTGAAAGGATCTTATAAGTATCAAAATTGAATAAACAAACACTCTTTACAAAGCTTATGATGTATAGTTTATAGATAAATTTTTAATTTTCAAATTAAACCCCCAACTTTTTGCAATTTATCAAAAATACACAAGGTCATAAAGACATGACAACAAGTCTGGAAAATATCTAACTCATTTTGAAGCATCAATACTCAATCAAATATGACGATGTTTGTACTCAAATTGAAGGCAATTGATGATAGTTTCCAAAAAAAAAAAAAAACAACAATCATTCGAAAATAAGGTCAAGAGAAAAAGTTATGATCAAATATCATATGTTATGCGAATTTTATGCTGACGACACTCATTCAATCACAGTAATTTCTCAATGAATCTTTGCAAACACAAATAGTACAAATTATGAATAAATCAAGGTCTTTAACATAATGTCAATTCCCTCAACATAATTTGTCACAATAGTGAAATTGAAGGTCTTTAATCTCAAACACATCAAAAAAAATCATATTTCCATGTCATAAAGGAAATTCAATTCTACTTTAATCTATTCTCAATTTCAGCCATAGAACTTCACATGCATAACTTATTTTAATCATCTATTCCAAAACCTCTAAATCTAACATAGAAAATAAAAATCTCTTTCTTCATTTCAAACCCTTAAACCCCAAATCCCTAATTTACGATAAGCATTACCTCACACGTGCATGTAAGGAAAATAGGAAAAAAGAACTCACCTCTTAATTTTCAAAATAATTGAGAAGATGATGATACTCTCAACTCTTTCTTCCTTGGCTTTTAGCAAGAAAAATGTGCACTCTTCCTTTCTTTTCTTCTTGTTTTGCGAAGGGATTTTTTTTCTTCTCCTTATCTTCTTCTCTCTCTCACCCTTTCTTCTTTTCCATCTAAGTTTATGTCTCTCTTTTTCTTCTTCTTGTTTTCTCTCTTAGTTTAATGATGTTTTTTTCTTCTTCTTTTTTCTCTTAGTTTAGTGATGTGTGTGTTTTTGTGTTGGTGTGAGTTATGTAAATGGAAGGAAGGAAGAATAAGTAGTATTGACTTGGTCAATTGAACTTTTGCGTTATGGAGTTTTCATACTAAATAAATCATAATTATTATTCACTCTTCTAATTTCTTTATTTATAAGTCCAAAACAAACTATAATTTGTATTACTATATTTTTTTATTTTTTTACAAATTATGATTATAAATTAATAAGTAAAACATCAAATAATTACTACCAATTATTAAATGTTAAATAGAGGTGTTACACGTGCGACATCATAAATTTTTTCATAATTTTTAAATATGATAAATAAATTATTTTAATATTTTACAAATATTACAAAAATTAATAAAAAATAAAATTGAAACAATTTATTTTATAAATGAATCATTAAACTTACGCACTAAATCAGAGTGCATGAATAACACGAGAAACAGTGTCAGTCTATTAAAGAAAAAACACGAGGCAACATGTGGACATAAAGTCTACTATATTCATGTGACTATCACTGCACCATTCCCATTTCACCAATAAAAAATCATAACCTTTTCCTGGACATCCGATAAATCAAAATAATTTAATTTATGTCCTCGTCAATCCCCACAAGTCGCTTTCTTTCTTTATTACTCTTAGATTTTTAGAAACCGTCTCAAAATAATTTACAGACTAAATTATATTTAGAGTTCTTTAATTTAATTTTAGTTAATATTTTTTTTTTATTTTAATTTTAAGTAATAATTTGATGTTTGATATTTGATATTTTAAAATGTCAATAATGTTGTTTTCTTTTTTTTATAAAAATTTAAAAAAATCATCAAAATTTTCAAACAAAACTCATAATATTCATTATCTTCTTCAATAAAATACACATTTAATCAAATTCATAACTTAAATCTTTAAAAATATTGATATATGCATTATTTATTTGATGTCGTTGGAGATGAAAATATGAGTTTATTTGAATATTTGAATTATGTATTTGGTGAAATTTGCATTATATTGAAGATGATTATTAATTTTATGGGTTTTATTTGAAAATTTTGTTGATTTTTTTGAATTTTTGTAAAAAAAAGGACAACTGTTGATATTTTAAAACATAAAATATCAAATTATCACTTAAAATTAAAATAAAATATCAAATTGAAAAAAATAGATAAAGAACTAAACGTTAACTTAAATTAAGTTAAAGAACCGCGAGTGCTATTTAGCCTTTTATATATATTAAAAAGTATATATAAATAATATATGGATAATATTATTTTAATTATTTTTTTTTGGGTATTAATATATATTAATATCATAAATAAATATTAAAAATAATATAAAAAATTAATTAGATAATATAATTTAAAAAAAATATATCAAACATTAAAATAATCAATTATTTTGAAACAACTCTTATGCAAATGGAACAGTTTTTTTTAAGATGGAGAGTAGTAAATGATTTTTAAAAAATGAACATGTATACATTTTGTTTTTTAGAGAGTCGTGTATTCTATTTTTTTTTTTTAAATATAATTCTAATTTGTACAGTTTTTGACATGTGCCATGACTTTTTTTTTTCAAAACATCACTACTCTATTTTGTTTTTTACACAAACACCACCACTTCTTTATATAGAAATAGATGAGAACAACAGTTTTGTGTTTAGAGAAATTAAATTCCAATTTTAATACTCTTCATTTATGGAGAACAGAGACACTGAAACCTACCCACTCCTCACACCTCTAAACCACCGTCAACAAAACCAAACAACCACTGTTGTATTCAACGCCGAATCCAATGATATTTCTCCGATTACCGGCGCCGGCGAATTCGCCAGGGAGTTTCTCGTGGAGTCAAAGAAACTATGGTACTTAGCTGGCCCTGCCATGTTCACCTCCATCGCTCAATATTCTCTCGGCGCCGTCACTCAAGTCTTCGCCGGCCATGTCGGTACTCTCCAACTCGCCGCCGTCACCGTTGAAAACTCTGTCATCGCTGGTTTCTGCTTAGGCATCACGGTAATATTGAAATTCTGCCTAATATCGAAAATAATAATCACCAAAACTAATTCTTATAGTTTCATCATTTTTTTTTATTTTTTTATTTATTTTCTGTTTTGGAAGTTGTAACTGAAATTTGAAATCATTACCAAAAGTAACTCGTATAGTTTCATATTCTTATGTCACGCCAACGCCTGATGATTTCTTCAATGTTCAAAAAGTTCAATTCGAAAATGATTACTAAAACAAATTCTTAAAATTAGGTTAAGTTTAACTAAATATTACAAAATTAATTTATAATATGAGAATTACTTTTACTTATAAATACAATAGTATAAAGTTTGAATTTAACGGTGGTATTTTCAGGTAGGGATGGGAAGCGCGTTGGAGACGCTATGCGGACAAGCTTTTGGAGCAGGAAAACTTGACATGTTAGGAATATACATGCAAAGATCATGGTTGATTCTAAACGCAACCGCGCTTATTTTGAGTCTTCTATACATATTTGCGGATCCACTTATGAAACTAATCGGGCAAACAAAAGCGATTTCAGAGGCAGCAGGGGTGTTTGCATTATGGATGATTCCTCAACTATTCGCTTACGCAATGAACTATCCAATTCAAAAGTTTTTACAATCACAAAGTAAGATAATGGCTATGGCGTGGATTGCAGGGGTAGCATTGGTTGGACACACGGTGTTTAGTTGGCTCCTTATGTTGCACTTAGGGTGGGGACTAGCTGGTGCTGCGGTGGTGCTTAATTGTTCTTGGTGGTTTATTGTGGTGGCTCAAGTTGTTTATGTTTTGAGTGGTTCTTGTGGTGAAGCTTGGACTGGTTTTTCGTTTAAAGCTTTTCAGGATCTTTGGGGTTTTGTTCGTCTTTCACTTGCCTCTGCTGTTATGATGTGGTTTGTTCAAAATTTGATTCAAAATAATAAAAGTTTGTACTATGTATTATTCATTTTGTTTTAACGGTCCACTCAAACTAATTTTTAAAAAATAAATATATAGTTTATTATTTATTAATATTCCTAAATCGATAAGTTTATGGCTTGATGTTTTGTTTGGTTTATTATGCAGCCTTGAAGTGTGGTATTTTATGGCATTGATTCTATTCGCTGGATATCTCGAGAATGCTGAAGTTTCAGTCGATGCATTGTCTATATGGTGAGTTTTTTTTTTTTTTTTTTTTTTTTTTTTTTTTTTTTTTTATAGATAAATATATATTATAATGGTTAGTTTATTTGTGGAGAGGAAAACAAATTAGTACCAAGAATTGAACCCTAGCTTATTTTTAATACTATTCCAACTTAAACTATGGACTAAACCTACCGTGATACTATTTGCTTCAATCCATTACAACATGCAACTCACAATTTTTTTAATGATTTATAAGACATTGACTAGACGAGAGAAGAAAGATATTTACATTCATTTTTTTGCAAAATCCTTTCTCTTACATTAACACCACACATTTTTCTCTACAATTCATATTTCAAAATATTGACAAAACACTCATATTAGGAAAATACTAAAAGACATATTTCCAAATACAGTAGTCTATGGTCAAAAGTAATAAATATCTCTTCTCTTTTCACTTCTATCTCTCATTTATATTTAATTATATAATTGATTTCAATTCAGCAAAATTTTAAAATTTTGCAGCAACTCTAATAAACGGAGTGTAACTAGACACTTGTAAAAAGAAAAAAGAATCAATTAAAATTATATTGTTTGTTTTAATTTAATTTTTTTTTATATTTTTGTACAAATAAGAATCAAACCATTCTGGTGAATAATATGTTGGTTTGATTCAATTGAATGTAACTATTATTTTTAAAAATTTATTTTATGAAATCCTAAATTTTATGTTTCTTTTAATGTATTTTAGTTTTTAATATTTACAAATTTTGATCAATAAGACTGTAAAGTTTGATTTGATGTTCAAATTTTTATACAAATATTTAAAAGATGATATTTCACAAATCAATTACAAATATGTAGTGTTTGGTTTTTTTTTTTGAACAATTAATTAAAAGATGAAATTTTACAAATAAATAAATTAAAAAATAAATATATATTTAATTTATAATGTGTTACTTGAATGTCTTTTATTTAAAAATTTGAAAAATATTCTACTACACCCCTATAATTTATGTAAAAAAATCATACAATGTACAAATATTAATAACTGACCAATTACTTAAATGATTATCTTCACTAATAAGTTAAAAGAAAAATATATAATTCATTTAATAATAGATATTTTAGAAAATTGATATATAAAAAATAAAATATCATTATATTAATTATAATTTATTGTAGAAATCACGAATATTTCTCACACAATGACATTGTATTGGTAATTACAGTTCAATGTAAAACTATAAAATGTCAATCATATTCTGATTCAATGATTGTCTATTTTTCTGAATTCCAAATATTATATATTGACAATGAATACGACCTTTAAAGAAAAATCATCCACGTGCCACCGTCACCTTCGCACAGATAATTTACTACTTTTTTTTCCTTACACCACTGGACACTGGACCACTGGCTAGTAATAACTAATAATATTACTATTCCAATAATTATTTTATATGTGCCTGGAACTTGTTTGTCACCCACTCTCACTATAAACAAAATCAAAGTGGTAGGTGGGCTTAGGCCCTCATATTGTTACCAAAGATGGAAAAAAAAAATAAGGCGGTAGATTGAGTTTGCAATCATCCGAATGAAATCGAAAATAATTTGAGATTTGATATATCAATTAATTTTCTAAACTTGATTTATAAACTAAATAGATTAAATTTGAATTGAAAATTAAACTTGATAAAAAAAATAAGTTGAATTTAAGTTCAACTCATATGAATGAAAATTTATTGATTTCAGAAGTAGTTATGTGATAGTTATTCTGTTTAATAACTTAATATCAACGACAAATATTATAATTTGTTTAGTAATTTTTAAAAAATATAAAAGCTCCAAAAGAAAATTGGTTTAGTAACTTTAAAAAAAAAAAAATCATTTTCATAATTATTAAAAAAAATTCATTACAATAAAAAAGTTAATAAAAATGATTTTTACTTTTTTTTAAAATCTCTATAGAATAATTTATTTTACTACAAAAATCATTTTTTTTATAAATATAACAAATTTGATAATTTTCAGTATTATTTAGTATAATTGTTATGTTGTCTCCAGACGTCTATGATTTGAGATTTTGTTTGTGTAGTAGTAACTAGTTTGAGTAGTATTTAACCCCTTTTTTTTATTTTAAAGATAAAAATAAACCAAATTAAAATGAAATGATAAAACTATATACATTTAAAAGTATTTTGAGCTAAAATAGTTCTAGTCTACATTTTTTGCATATCATAAGAGCATCACGATGTTTTTTTTAGTTTGTGTCCCTAAGTGGATCCTACAAAAATAAGGTACAATAGATTCTTTTTATTAGGCAAGGTACTATATGGTTTTAGAATTTAAGAAAAACATTAGATTGGTTATAAGATGTTGAGTGAAAAATGTTGATGACAAGATGTCAAATAAACAAGTTCTAAAATATTATTTTTTTTATAGATTATTTAACAAGTATCTTAAATGCACTCGTTAATATTTTTTAAGTATATTATTAATTATTTAAAAAATACATATTATTTAAAATCTTAAATCCAAAATCTTATCACTCATTTATTTATAAAAAATAAAACATTTTACACGACTCACACTAAAGGCTTCTCCCACTAGTATTAATTAATATCCTCTCTTCTAAAAAACTAATTAGACTTAAAAAGACCTCTGCTTTTTTAATTAAGAAATCTCCACCATAAAATTTACTTTTTACACCTGAAAGTGTGTGCTGGCCAGGTTTGTTCGCAACGAAAAGGTCAATCACAGTTGGCTACAAAGAAGTCTAACAACTCCTCCATCTTAACATTTATGGACATTAATTATTGTACTTGAATTCCATCTGAAAATAATCAAATATAAAAAACGGTCCATTAATGAATTTAACATGATATAGTAATAACAACAAAGCAATTCAAAGCCACCATCCTAATTACGGAACAAAATTATACCAGAAAAAATCATATTCAAAGATCTTCCCGAATGATTTGTCAAATCAATCAAATCATTTAAATATAATTCGAGTCCACAATTAAGTTGTCGAACTTGGTTTAATTATAAATTCCAATGAGTTAAATTTGAGATAAAAAGCAGACATATTAACTAAATAAACTGTAATTATGTTATGTATATTTCACCTCATTTGATTTATGAATTAATTTAAAAATATATATAACATTTAAATAATATTTTTCACTAGTTTTATAAATGGTTAAATATGTTTGTGATAGTTAGGTTTTTGGAGTAAAATGTTGTATGTTCAACTATTGATTTTATTTGGTTGAGGATTATGTAAAACATACATATAATTGATAATAATTTGAAATATAATGATAACTAATTTTATGTTAAAAGTAGAATATATTTTTTCATAATCTAATTTATATCTATGTTGTTTAATTATATAATTATTTTATCTAAAAACTCTAATTAAATTAAGCGTTATGCTATGAAGTCCGAATACACTACTGAGGAGAACTTAGGAAGTGCTTAAACCTAATCTTTGAGGGGTATGGTGGTAATATAAAAATAATAGGAGGATTAGAAAAGAATTGTAATTTAAATTAAGTGTAGTTCTTCTTTTCGTGATGGATGTGTCTCTAATAATCATTATTCTTCAATTAATTATTTAAATTTTAACTTTTCAATTATGTGATTTGAACTAATCAAATATATGAAATTATTATTTGCTGAGTTTGAATAAAGTTAAATTCGAGCTAAAATAAAAAGTTCATATTAAATTTGAGTTGAATTTTGAATAAAATATATTTTTAACAAATTAAATAGAATCGAATCAAATTAGACTGGACTAAACTTATTTTAATCCTTACTCATCTAACAAATTAACCGTAAATATTTTTGCATAAAAAGAAACATCTAAACACCAACACTATAACACATGGAGAAAAGAAAAACTATATTTTATTTTAGCTCTCTTTTTTGTTACCTTATATTACTATAATTTGACCAAATAACGATGCCCTCATGTTCTAATATTTAATTTGCAGCACAAACATATTGGGGTGGACTATCATGGTATCCTTTGGAATTAACGCAGCCGTAAGGTATGTTTCATTATTATTACACGCATGCACCTTCATCACAAAATGCACCTTCCATAGAAGTTAACCAATAGCTTAACATTTTAATGTTTAATTATTGTATTATTCTTTACTATTGATTTTTTTTAGAGTGGTCTATGAATTTAAAATATATTTCAATAGTTATTAGATTTCTAAACTTAGTAATTTTTAATTAGGCTCCTAAATTTTTATTTAGCATTAAATTTTTCTTAATCATGTTTTTGCAAAGTATTTACCGATTTTACCAATGAATAATCTTTTTCAGAAACACTTTAGTGGGTTCTTTAAATTTTCAAGTAATCTAAAATTAAATCCATGAATTAATAATTAATTTACAATCGGGTTCCTCAAGTTCAAATTAAAACCCATTAAAAATTATTTAAAAGTTTAAAAATAAATAATGTAAATGTTTGAAACCCAATTATTTATTTTTTAGTTCATAGACCACCTATCAAATTATTGACAAGTTCAAGACCCAACCGGTAAAGTTTTTAGATAAGATACTTATTTAAAAATCACAATATTTAGTTCATAGACTTTAAAAATAATTAAATATAATTTTAATTGGTGATAAAAATTTAAGACAAAAATTGTAAACTTTATCTTTAATTTAGTAAAAATAAATTGAAAAAGATTTATTTTTTTACGTGTATAAATCAAATTTAGTTGATAAATGAATTTGAATTGTAATTAAAATGATGCAGTGTGAGAGTATCAAATGAATTAGGTGCATCTCATCCAAGAGCAGCAAAATTTTCACTTGTGGTTGCTGTGATAACTTCATTTGCAATTGGTATATTGCTTTCATTGGTTTTAATAATCTTCCGACACCAGTATCCTATGTTGTTTTCAAATGATCCAGAAGTGAGAAAGGTAGTGATTGAGCTGACACCAATGTTGGCACTATGTATTGTGATAAACAACATTCAGCCAGTTCTTTCAGGGGTTGCCATTGGGGCAGGGTGGCAAGCAGCTGTTGCTTATGTAAATGTTGCTTGTTACTATCTCTTTGGTATTCCTTTGGGCCTTTTTTTTGGCTACGCTCTTGATTTTGGTGTCTTGGTAAGCCTTTTCTCTTCCTCCTTCTTTCATTATAAATATTTGGTTTAATTGCAGTTTTAATTTTTTTACTTTAGTTGAATTACGAAAATTATTCTCTCATTTTATTTTTTTTTAATTTTGGTCTCAAAATAAAATTTTAGTCCAAAACTTAATGATCATAGATCTCATGTATAATTATTGTACCATAAAATCTTGAAGCATAGTGTAACTTAAATAAGTGGAGAAAAAAAATACTTTATTAAGTTTTAAACTAAAATTCTATTTAGAGACTAAAACTAAGGAGAAATAAAATAGAGAGATTATTTTTGTAATTCAGCTGAAGTAAAAAGATCAAAACTGCAAATAAACCTAGATATTTTATAAATTATTTCGTTTGTAGGTTTAATTTCTCTCCATTGTTATAATTGGATTGAATTTTTCGTGGATTAATAATTATTCTATGGTGGATGATTTCTAGGGGATTTGGTCTGGAATGCTGGCAGGGACTGTCCTACAAACTCTTGTTTTATTTATCATGGTCTATAGAACTGACTGGAATAATGAGGTAAAATATATTTATAATATGCTGTATATAGATAATGCCACAGCGACATTATTATTATTAAGGGCTAAATATAGTAAATATATTTATGAATACATCATATAAAATATTTTATATTATATAGACAAAAAAATTACATTATTAGCGCATTATAATTGTTCATATCTATTGTTGTAAATGTGGTTACTATATTATCAAACGATTTTTATTGTTTTTACTATTGTGAAAACTTTTTATATTGCAAATTAATTTCTATATTTATTAGAGGATAATTTCTTTATGTAAAAATGACAGGCGTCACTTGCTGATGAAAGGATAAAGAAGTGGGGTGGGGCATAAAGATATCGAGATGAACGATATTCGGAAGAGTCATCGAGCAACATGAAACTAGCAAATTCTAGCATTTAATTTGTGCCTCTTTATGTTTTCAATTTAAGTATGGAGAAATCAATATGAAATTTTAATTTCTTTTTTCATATGAAATTAGGGAATGAAAAAATATTATTAACTAAAGTGACATTGAGAGTCATTTTTACGACGGCTCTCAGCATAATTTAAATTGTTTTTTGAGAATTGAGATTGTAAGATGAAATTATTGTTGCTAAATTGTTGCATTTTTAATTTAAGGATTAGCAGTATTCTTGGTCTCTATAATTTAAGATTGAATATGATTTTAGTCTTGTAAATTTAATTTTTAAATTTCATCTCTTATTATTTTCGATTTTAACTTTTAGTCATTCACAAAATTTAACTATGAAAAATCGCTGGTGTGGCATATTGTGTCATCATATTTTAATGATTTAACTTTTTTTTATGTAAGTAACTTTGATTTTTTTAATCAAAATAATTGAATAAAAACATTAATAAGTATTAAAAAAATTAAAAAACATAAACTATTGTTCGTTATCTTTAATGACAAATCCTACATTGTTTTCGTCTTGGTCATAAAAGAGGAGCAACTTGTTATCATTTTATAGTCTAAAATTACTCATTTGCATTGTTTTTATGCTATCTTTGTACATAAATAAGTTATTTCTACACAGATCTATTTTTCTGTTTTATTTCATCATCTCGTCAATTAAGTGTGACATTCTTGTCAAATAAGTGAAACGTTGTTTTGTTTTCTCGTAGAGTTACGGTGTTCATTTTATTCAGATTAACTTCGATTCAAATTAGATAGATTCAATCAATGACTTCAACGTCCTTAACGTTGCAAATCCAGAGACATGAGTTTGTCGATCAAGTGTTGTGAGTTTGTTTATGAATTCATCTTTTTTCGTTTTTAGCAAATATGTGTTTGTGTTGTTTTCGATTGATATGTTAACAAAAAAAAGAGGAAGAAGAGAGACAACCACTCTAGGATTTCATAACATAGAATGAACCAAACTTAAGTTAATAGGGTTACAATGAATATATATACAAGAGAATATAAATGTCTAAAATACCCTTACTACTAATATATAGTAACATTATCTAACATCTCCCCTCAAACTCACAATGCATTAACATGGAGCATCGAGAGTTTGTCAACTAAAAAACAGAAACGTTTAATGGGATGCATCTTTGTGAACAAATCAGCAATCTGTAAAGAAGAAGAGACAAACGGTAGAGTAATGGTTCCATGCTGAAGATGATGACGAGTAAGATGACAATAAATCTCAATGTGTTTGGTGCGTTCATGAAAGACCGAGTTGTGAGAAATTTAAATAACACTCTTGTTATCGCAGTGCATCGAAGTTGGTTCAGAAAGAGAGATACCCATATCAGACAAAAGCCAACACAACCAAATTATTTCAGCGGTAGTGGATGCCATGGCACGATACTCAGCTTCTGTAGAGGAGCAAGAGACAATGTCTTGTTTCTTACTCTTCCAAGAAATAAGAGAGTCTCCAAGAAAGATACAAAATCCTGTGGTGGATTTACGATCAGTGGTGTCACCATCCCAATCAGCATCAGAATAAGCTCGTAACTCTAATGAGGATGACGATGGAAAGAGAAGGCTTTGAAATTGAGTTCCTCGAAGATAACGAAGAATCCGAAGAATTGATGCCCAATGTACTATAGTGGGAGAGACAACAAACTGACTAAAAACATGAACAACATAAGCAATGTCAGGTCTGGTAATCGTAAGATACACTAAGATGCCAATCAAAGTACGATACAAAGTGGAATCTGGTAAAGGAACACTATCTAAGTGAGCATATTTCACATTCAACTCAAGAGGAGTATTTGCTGCTCTAGTATTAGAAAGACGAGTCTGCTCAAGAATGTTGACAATGTACTTGGATTGAGAAAGAAGGTACCCTCTAGGAGAGTAGGCAACTTCAATCCCCAAGAAATGGCGAAGAGTTTCCAAGTCCTTCATCTCAAACTGTTTGGCTAACTGCAATTTCAACTCATTGATTCCACTAACATCATCACCTATATTATTCATATCATCAACATATAGAGAAAGTATAATGAGACCATAAGTGGTGGACCTTATAAACAATGCATAATTATGTTCACTAGAGAGAAAACCAAGAGAAGTGATCACAGTAGAGAATTTCTCAAACCAAGTTCGATGAGCCTGGTTAAGACCATATAGAGCCTTTTTTTACTTACATGCTTCCCCTTGATTATGAGAAACTCCTTGTGGAGGGACCATATAGACTTCTTCATGAAGCTCACCATTTAAAAAAGTATTTTTGACATCCATTTGGGAAATATGCCATTGACGAATTGATGCAACTGCAATAAGAGTACGAATAGTGGCCATCTTGGCTACAGGAGCAAAAGTTTCTTCATAATCCATACCATATTGTTGAGAGAAACCCTTAGTAACAAGACGTGCTTTGTAGCTCTCAACTGACTCATTAGACTTAGTTTTGATCTTGTATACCCAATGAGACCCAACAACACATTTTCCAGGAGAAAGAGGTACTAATTCTCAAGTGTTGGTTTTGTGTAATGCAGATAGTTCTTCTGCCATATTCTGCTGCCAAAGAGGATCAAGAACAACCTCTTTATAGGAAGACGGCTCAGTCAAACTGTGAATGGAGGTTAAGAAAGAAGCAAACGGAGTTGAGTAAGTGGAATAGACAAAATCAGGTAACTGAGTAGACTTATGTTGACGAGAGGGGTAACGAGGAGGGTCAACAATCGCAGGAGGTGGTTGGACAGCCGGGGGGACAAGAGAGATGTCATCATATGGAGTAGTAGTATTTGTCATGCAATTCTCAACATTATAATCACTATAAGTGCTATCATTAGGACCAAACAGATCAATATGGGTTAGTTCAGAACTCTTAGTAATCTGAGAATCAGAGGAAACAGAGTAAAAAGGGATGTGCTCAAGAAAAACAACATTACGAGATACATAAAGTTTTCTTGCATAAGGATCATAACAACGATAACCATTTTGACCATCCCCATAACCAAGAAAAACACATGTGGCTGAACGAGAAGACAACTTACTGCGCTCTACTTGAGGGCGAAGAACAAAACAAGTAGAACCAAAAACTTTCAAAGAATAGTAATCAGAGGTAGAAGCATATAATTTTTCAAAGGGACAAACATGATATGATAGAGGATGGAATTCTATTAATAGCATGAACAACAGTAAGAACTACTTCTCCCCAAAACTCACTAGGAACTGAAGTGGACAACAAAAGGGAACGAGCAGTCTCTATAATGTGACGATGTTTCCTTTCAGCAACTCCATTTTGTTGAGTATCAGTACAAGATATTTGGTGGAGGGTGCCATTATAAGCAAATAATTCATAAAATTTATTAGAGGTATATTCACCACCTAAATCACAACGAAAACGCTTTATAACAGAGTTATGTTGAGTTTTGACAATTGGACGAAATATATGATAAATGTTAAAAAATTCAGACCAATTTTTCATAAGATAAACCCAACAATAATGAGTGTAATCATCAATAAACGAAACATAATATCTAGATCCCCCTTTGGTGAGAACCGGTGATGGACCCCAAACATCAGAGTGAACTAAATCAAAAGGCGCATATGAAACGAAAACACTTTTACTAAACGGTAAAGCTGGAAATTTTGCAAGTTTACAACCACAACAATCTGAGATGTCACAGGTATGTAACTTTCCTAAGGCTGCAGTAGAAGCAAAATATTTTAATCTAGAAGCAGAAACATGTCCAAGGCGAGAATTCCATAAATTAAAACTAGAAGATAAGGAATTCAAGCGAAAACTAGATAATAAGTCAGCAGTAGTTGTTGAGGCTGCAATATCTGGGAGTCGTAGGTCATCTAAAACATAAAGTTCCCCTGTCTATGGCCTGTCCCAATCAGCCTCCCGGAATGTGGATCATGTACACAACAAGAAGTGGAAGAAAACATAACTGAATAACCGGAATCACATATTTGACTAGCAAAAGCAAGACTCAAAGTAAAATTAGGAATATAATAAACATTAGAAAGAGACAGGTTATGTGTAGAGATAAAACCAATCCTACTAGTGGCATAGAAGTGCCATCAGCATTCATAACCGACACAGACGAGGCAGGTTTCACACACACAAAAGATTTATCATCGTATGTCATATGATGAGATGCTCCATAATCAAGAATCCATATGGAAAGAGATATACCTGATATACCAGAGGAGTTCAAACCTTTAGAAGAGATGGAAAACATGGCATGTGATTGAGTGACAAGAAGTCTTTGAAGCTATTCTGCAATATCAGATATTTGGGATGCAGTCTCAGATGAGTATATAGAATTAGAACTAGAGCCAATGGTAGGAGGAGCAGAAGCAACAATATTGTACGATGGCCCCCTAAAATTCTTCTAATGTGCTCTCCCTAATTTGGGACAATGTGCTTTCCAATGACCTTTTTCTTTGCAAAATGCACATTCATCATTACCCAGCCCAACCCTCCCTTGAGATGTTCCTTTTTGAGCATGAGCAACAAAAACAGATGAAGGAGTTGAGAGAATTCCCTTATCGGGCACACTAGAATGAGTCTTATGTCTGATTTCTTCTGCCAACAATTCACTAACTACTGATTCAATATTAGAAAGGGGGGAACAATGCAAAATACCCCCACGAATGCCCTCAAAATCATCATGAATCGCTTGAAGTTATCTGTGTCTGCTTTACCTTTTGATTTGGTTGTTTCCACACCTGCTAAGACTTTAACTGTAAATTCTGCATGTTTACATTGTCAAATGACTATTCAGAATAGGGATTTCTTGGTTAATCTAATTTGTTTACCGCTACAATCACTCGAGGTCATCCTCGGTATGGATTGGATGTCTTACCATTACGTGATCTTGGATTGTGCTCGTAAATTGGTTCTTTTCCCCGAACCAGGAGTTGTTAAGTACTTAGCCGCTAACAAACTCCGAGTGTCGCTAAGTGAAGGGACTCATGAGTTTTTATCTCTGGCTAATGTGGAGGCAAAGATAAATGTGAACATAGAAGATGTGATGCGTGTCAATGAGTACCAGGATGTATTTCCAACGGAAATTCTAGGATTGCCACCAGTAAGAGAAGTGGAATTCTTCATTGACTTACACCCAGGAACGGGACCTATTTCAATGGCACCATATCGAATGTCGTTGGAGAAGAAATTTATTATACCAAGTGTATCACCATGGGGAGCTCCAGTTTTGCTAGTTAAGAAGAAGGACGGAAGCTCGCGCTTATGTGTGGATTATAGACAGCTTAACAAGGCAACTATTAAGAATCGTTATCCTTTGCCACGCATCGATGATTTAATGGATCAATTGAGAGGGGCCGCGATATTTTCGAAGATTGACTTGAAGTCGGGTTACCATCAGATTCGAGTAAGGGAAGGAGATATTCAGAAAACTGCTTTCAGAACCCGTTATGGACATTATGAATACCTGGTTATGCCGTTTGGAGTTACCAATGCACCAGCAATTTTCATGGACTACATGAACAGAATCTTTAATTCATTCCTTGATAAATTCGTAGTGGTATTCATTGATGATATATTGATTTATTCAAGGACTGAAGAAGAGCATGGAGAACATTTACGACAAGTTCTTGAGATTTTACGCGAGAAGCGATTGTATGCCAATCTGTCGAAGTGTGAATTTTGGCTAGAGAAAGTGAATTTCTTGGGACATGTGATAACCAAGGAAGGAATCGCTGTAGATCCGGCTAAGATTGAGGCGGTTCTTGCTTGGAAACAGCCTCAGACTGTCACCGACATACGGAGTTTTGTAGGACTGGCAGGGTACTACAGGAGGTTTATCGAAGGTTTTGCTAAGATTGTGGCTCCACTGACACAACTTACCAGAAAAGATCAACCGTTCGCATGGACGGAGAAGTGTGAAGAAAACTTCCAGTTACTAAAGAGAAAATTGACGACCTCACCTGTATTGGTATTACCGCAATCAGAAGAACCCTATGAAGTTTATTGTGATGCATCTCACCAAGGGTTGGGATGTGTTCTGATGCAACACAAGAAAGCTGTAGCTTATGCCTCAAGACAATTGAAGATTCACGAGAGAAACTATCCTACTCATGATTTGGAGCTTGCCGCGATTGTTTTTGCATTGAAGATCTGGAGGCACTATTTATATGGGTGCACGTTCACCGTGTTCAGCGACCATAAAAGCTTGAAATATTTGTTTGATCAGAAGGAGTTGAACATGCGCCAGAGACGATGGATGGAGACTCTCAAGGATTTTGATTTCACACTGCAGTACCACCCTGGGAAGGCCAATGTAGTGGCTGATGCGTTGAGCAGAAGAAGTGTATCGGTGTCTTCACTAATTATGGCTAGACAACAAGAGTTGTGGGAAGCTTTTAGAGACTTGCACTTGAACGTAGAGTTTGCACCGGGAATTTTGAAATTCGGAATGATTAAGATCTCGAGTGGACTACTTGAGGACATTGCAAATTCTCAAGATGACGTCTTAATTCAGGAGAAGAGGAATCTATTAGTGCAAGGGAAGACGACTGAGTTCAAGATTGGGGCAGATAATATTTTGCGGTGTAATGGTAGGATTTGTGTCCAGAGATTGCAGGTATGAGGAAAACAATCTTAGAAGAGGCTCATAAGAGCAAGTTGAGTATTCATCCTGGAGCAACAAAGATGTATCAGGATTTGAGACAACATTATTGGTGGCCAGGAATGAAGAAGCATGTAGCGGAGTATGTATCAACTTGTCTAACTTGTCAGAAAGGGAAGGTGAAACGTCAACAACCTGCTGGGATGTTGCAACCTTTAGATATACCGGAATGGAAGTGGGACAGCATTTGTAAGACCCATAATTTTAAGGTACACTTTATGTATTTTATATGTTTTGGATTTTGGCTCGGAGGCTTTTTAGCCAAAGTTAATAATATTTGGAGGGTATATAATCAAAAAGATATTTTGATGCCGTTTAGAATTACTCGTCGATAAAAAATTAAATTAAGTGCGGTGAATCCTTTACGGAGAATTTAATGCGTTGCGGGTGAAATGGTAATTTAACAAATATCTAGATATTTTGAGATATTTGTTAAGTTATATTTAATATATATATGTTTGCTTGGAGAGAATAGAAAGGAAGGAAATTAGAAGGAAGGAAAAGGAAAAGAAAAGGTTATATAAAGGAAAGAAGGAAATAGAAAGGAAGGAAAAACAAAGAAAGGAAAAAGGAAGGAAGGAAAATCTGATTTTCCATCTTCTTCCTCTGCCAACCGCGGCCATTTCTCCCTCCTTCTCCCGTTTTCATTTTCGTCGCTTTCTTTTCTTCAAAACTAGTAACCCAAGGTTGGGTGAGAGTTAGAACAAAGGTTTCGCAACTCCACCCTTCCTCTTTGATCCGAAAACGAAGAAAAACGGTATTTGAGATCCAAACACAAACCCCTCCGTTTCTTCTAGATCCAAGCTTCATTTCGCGAAGAGTTAGAAGGGAAAGTTGCTCACTACCACGCTACGGTGCTAGGGGACCAATTCGGAGGCGACGTTGCGAGCGGAGATTTTTACCGAATTTACTCACGGTACCGGAAACACACGTTAGAGTTAACGCGAAGGTAAGGGCTCCTTCCAAACTTTTAGTTTGCATCTAGGGCCTTATCTGTGGTTGTGTGGAAACGAATTGTGTTAGGATTGGAGTATTGTTTTGGGAAAAATGAATTTACCTCACGTATGTAAGATTTTGAGTAAATGAAACTTGTGTGTTTTGAGTAGTGGATTGTGTCGATTTGTGTTCGTTGTTTTTGACATGCTCTTAATTGATATTGATGAAATTTGATATGTGTATGGTTGGATCTTGTGAATAAATGAATTGATGTGTTTTGATGTGAGAATTTGTTTGAGTTTGTGTTGTGTGGAATTTGAAAACCATTAAGTTAAATGAGTATTAAGAATGGGGAATCTCTTAATGTCTTGTTTACTTAATGTGCGTTTGTTTGTGAAAAATCGTTTAAGTTAACTGGGCGTTAAGAATGGGGAATCTCTTAATGTCTCGGTTACTTAATATTTGTTTTTGAAAATCGTTTAAGTTAACTGGGCGTTAAGAATGGGGAATCTCTTAATGTCTCGGTTACTTAATATTTTGTTTTGAAAACCGTTTAAGTTAACTGGGCGTTAAGAATGGGGAATCTCTTAATGTCTCGGTTACTTAATATTTGTTTTTGAAAATCGTTTAAGTTAACTGGGCGTTAAGAATAGGGAATCTCTTAATGTCTCGGTTACTTAATATTTTGTTTTAAAGAAAAATCGTTTAAGTTAACTGGGCGTTAAGAATGGGGAATCTCTTAATGTCTCGGTTACTTAATATTTTGTTTTAAGAAAAATCGTTTAAGTTAACTGGGCGTTAAGAATGGGGAATCTCTTAATGTCTCGGTTACTTAATATTTTGTTTTAAAGAAAAATCGTTTAAGTTAACTGGGCGTTAAGAATGGGGAATCTCTTAATGTCTCGGTTACTTAATATTTGTTTTTGAAAATCGTTTAAGTTAACTGGGCGTTAAGAATGGGGAATCTCTTAATGTCTCGGTTACTTAATATTTGTTTTTGAAAATCGTTTAAGTTAACTGGGCGTTAAGAATGGGGAATCTCTTAATGTCTCGGTTACTTAATATTTTGTTTTAAAGAAAAATCGTTTAAGTTAACTGGGCGTTAAGAATGGGGAATCTCTTAATGTCTCGGTTACTTAATATTTGTTTTTGAAAATCGTTTAAGTTAACTGGGCGTTAAGAATGGGGAATCTCTTAATGTCTCGGTTACTTAATATTTGTTTTTGAAAATCGTTTAAGTTAACTGGGCGTTAAGAATGGGGAATCTCTTAATGTCTCGGTTACTTAATATTTTGTTTTAAAGAAAAATCGTTTAAGTTAACTGGGCGTTAAGAATGGGGAATCTCTTAATGTCTCGGTTACTTAATATTTTGTTTTAAAGAAAAATCGTTTAAGTTAACTGGGCGTTAAGAATGGGGAATCTCTTAATGTCTCGGTTACTTAATATTTTGTTTTAAAGAAAAATCGTTTAAGTTAACTGGGCGTTAAGAATGGGGAATCTCTTAATGTCTCGGTTACTTAATATTTTGTTTTAAAGAAAAATCGTTTAAGTTAACTGGGCGTTAAGAATGGGGAATCTCTTAATGTCTCGGTTACTTAATATTTTGTTTTAAAGAAAAATCGTTTAAGTTAACTGGGCGTTAAGAATGGGGAATCTCTTAATGTCTCGGTTACTTAATATTTTGTTTTAAAGAAAAATCGTTTAAGTTAACTGGGCGTTAAGAATGGGGAATCTCTTAATGTCTCGGTTACTTAATATTTTGTTTTAAAGAAAAATCGTTTAAGTTAACTGGGCGTTAAGAATGGGGAATCTCTTAATGTCTCGGTTACTTAATATTTTGTTTTAAAGAAAAATCGTGCAAGGGAAGACGAATGAGTTCAAGATTGGGGCAGATAATGTTTTGCGGTGTAATGGTAGGATTTGTGTACCAGCCATTACAGATATGCGGAAAACGATTTTAGAAGAGGCGCATAAGAGTAAGCTGAGTATTCATCCTGGGGCAACAAAGATGTATCAGGATTTGAGGCAGAATTATTGGTGGCCAGGAATGAAGAAACATGTGGCGGAATATGTATCCACTTGTCTAACTTGTCAGAAAGCGAAGGTGGAACATCAGCGACCTGCTGGAATGTTGCAACCTTTAGATATACCTGAATGGAAGTGGGACAGCATTTCCATGGATTTTATAACCGGATTACCAAAGACAAGGAGGAAGAATGATTCTATATGGGTGATAGTGGACCGGCTGACTAAATCTGCTCACTTTTTGCCGGTAAGGACCACCTATAAGGTAGATCAGCTAACGGAGATCTACATTGCTGAAATTGTGAGGTTACACGGGGTACCATCGAGCATTGTGTCAGACCGTGATCCGAAGTTCACATCGCATTTTTGGGGAGCATTGCACGAAGCGTTGGGAACGAAGCTACGATTGAGTTCAGCTTACCATCCACAAACGGACGGACAGACTGAAAGGACAAATCAGTCCTTGGAAGATCTGTTGAGAGCATGTGTTTTAGATGATAGAGGAAGTTGGGATGATGTACTTCCGTTGATTGAGTTCACTTACAACAATAGTTTCCACGCAAGTATTGGAATGGCACCATATGAAGCTTTATACGGACGCAAGTGTCAGACGCCCTTGTGTTGGTATAAAGACGGTGAGAATATGATTGTCGGACCAGAGATGGTGCAACAGACCACAGCTAAAGTAAGGAAGATCAAGGAGAAAATGAAGACTTCACAAGATCGTCAGAAGAGTTACGCGGACAAGCGTCGCAGACTTTTGGAATTCGAACAGGGTGACCATGTATTTCTGAGAGTCACACCTACTACTGGAGTAGGTAGAGCCTTGAAATCGAAGAAGTTGACTCCGAAATTCATTGGACCATATCAGATTTCTGCACGAATTGGGCCTGTTGCTTATCGGATTGCATTGCCTCCGATACTGTCCAATATTCATGACGTGTTTCATGTGTCACAGTTGAGGAAATATCTTGCAGATCCATCTCATGTGATCGAACCAGACACAATCCAACTGAAGGATAACTTGTCATTCGAAGTACCACCTGTGAGAATTGATGACAGGAAGATTAAGCGATTGAGGACCAAGGATGTTTCATTGGTCAAGGTGATTTGGAACCCAATTACTGGAGATGCGACTTGGGAACTGGAGAGCAAGATGAGAGAACAACACCCAGAGTTATTTATCGATGCATAGTTTCGAGGACGAAACTAATTTTTGGGGGGTAGTAATGTAAGACCCATAATTTTAAAGTATACTTTATGTATTTTAGTGTATTTTGGTATTGAACTCAGAGGCTTTTTAGCCAAAGTTATTAATATTTTGGAGTTTATATGATCAAAAGGATATTTTGATGCCGTTTAGAATTACTCGTCGATAAATAAATTAAATTAATTGCGGTGAATCTTTTACAAAGAATTTAATGTGTTACGGGTAAAATGGTAATTTTAATAAATATGTGGATATTTGTTAAGTTACAATTAATATATATATATATATATATGTATATATGTTTGTTTGGAGAGAATAGAAAGAAAGGAAATTAGAAGGAAGGAAAAGGAAAAGAAAAGGATATAAAAAGGAAAGAAGGAGAAAGGAAGAAAGGAGAAAGAAAGGAAAGAAAGAGAAAGGAAAGAAAAACACAAAATTTCCATCTTCCTCCTCTGTTACTCACGCGCTCAAAATCCCTCCCTCCTCCATTTTCGTTTTTCTTTGCTTCTTTTCTTTAAGATTAGAAACCCAAGGCTTGGTGGGTGATAGGATAAGGATTTCTTAACTTCACTCTTCCTCGTTGATTCGAAAACGAAGAAAAACAGTGTTAGGGATTTTAAAACCGTCAAACACAAACCTCCCCGTTTCGTCTAGATCTAAGCTTCGTTTCGCGAAGAGATAGAAGAGAAAGTTGCTCACTACCACGCTACGGTGCTAGGGGACCAACTTGGAGGCGACGTTGCGAGCGGAGATTTTTACTAGATTTACTCACAGTACCGGAAACGCACGTTAAAGCTAACTTTAAGGTAAGGGCTCCTTCCAAACTTTTAGTTTTCATTTAGGGACTTATCTGTGGTTGTGTGGAAAAGAATTTTGTTAGGGTTTGAGTATTGATTTGGGGGAAAATGAATCTAAGGCTTTATGGGTAAAATCTTAGAGTTAGATTTTGGTTATATTGATGAACGTTTCGTGGAAAATGAATTTAAACTCATTTATGTATGATTTTGAGTAAATGAAACTTGTTGTGTTTGAGTGGTGGATTATGTTGATTTGTGTTCGTCGTATTTGACGTGTTCTTAATTATTACTGATGAAATTTGTTGTGTTCATGGTTGGATTTTGTGGAGAAATGAATTGATGTGTTTTGGTGTGAGTTGTGGATTAGATCTGATAATAGGTTTGAGTTTGTTTTGTGTGGAATTTGAAAACCATTAGAGTTAAACGAGTATTAAAAATGGGGAATCTTTTAACATCTCGGTTTACTTAATGTGTGTTTGAGAAAATCGTTTAAGTTAAACGAGTATTAAGAATGGGGAATCTCTTAATGTCT
>NC_021166.2:20460243-20471476 GCF_000331145.2 Cicer arietinum
TGTGTTTAGAAAGCGCTGTAAAATGGGCGCTGTTAAATGTCATTTCTGGCGTAGTGTTTATTTATATTTCAAAAATTTCTTTAAGTGTTTCCAATTTGGATTATGCATTCAAAAGACTGTTAACATGTCAATCATCTGCTTCATTTTTAATCTATGTACTTAAATTTGTATTTTAACCAATTAAGTTAAATTAATGTGATTTTTATGCAGGTTTACCCTTCGATGTATGGGGACAGCCAACCTAGATTATTTATATATTGGACGGTAAGTAAATTAACTGATTAAAGTAAAGGAAAAGTATACGATGTATTATTTATATTTTCTTCAAATATAAGATGAATATCAATAAAAAATTTGCTAAAAGAAAATAATAATGGTAATAACTGCAGAGTGATGCATATCAGAAGACAGGGTGTTATAATTTACAATGTCCAGGATTTGTTCAAACTAGTACAACACTTGCACTTGGAGCTGCAATTTCTCCTAATTCTATCTATAATGGACAACAATTTGAAATTAAGTTAATGATCTTGAAGGTAATTTTCTACTCAAATTAATAAGTTGACTTTAGAAGATTAAAAGTAATTCTCCATATCCTTTATATTTTTTTTTACTATTTTTTAATAATAATGTGTAAATCATCCGCCTTCAAAATTGTAAAGATGAGTCAATTGGATTACAAAAGGTATTAATCACATTAATCATTTTAATAGAAAATTGACTAATCACGAGATTTTCAAAAATTATAATTACAACACAATAGAAGAACTATATAATTGACGAGGAAGTTAAACTTTGTTAAAACTGAATCAATGGTTAGTTTTTAATCTGTTGTAAAGTTGTATGTCTTTTGAGAGGTTTTTTTTTTTTTTTATGGTTGATTATTTTTCTTATTCATTCAATTTTTATTCCTTTTATTTCTCACCATATAATTAATATCAAATTTTTTATTTTCTCTCTATTTAATTTCTTTTTTATTTTTATATCATTCTTTCTTTTTCTACTAAATATATTATTAGGGTTTAAATTACATCAATGTTAGATTGCTCAATAATTTTTTAACCTATATAAATTTTACAAAATCTATTATTGGATTTATAATTTATATCATTATATCATCCATATTAACTTTTACAAAAATGTAAAATAATTTGATATGTTATTGTGATTTATCAAAATTGACGTCTTATATATTTTTATTAAACGTTAATCATTATGAAACTCAATCATCAATCAAATGATTTATTCTATTTTTACTAAACGTTAATCTTATATATTTTTATTAAACGTTAATCTTTATATGAGTTCATCTCCTTTATTTATTCTATTTTTATATTACATATCAAATCTCAATATTTTGTATATTTGATTCACCAATGGATAGCCTTTATTTATTTTTATGATTTCACTTATGTTGTCAAGCTAATATGTTGTTTTGTGTCAATGTATAAGTAACATAACTTTGTCACAAAACAAAACACATTGTTGAAGGTTTAGTTTTTTTTTTTTTTAACTGTAGGATCCTACAAATGGGAATTGGTTGCTTAAATTTGGATCTAATTTTAATGAAGAAATTGGGTACTGGCCATCGTCATTATTCACACATTTAAACTATAAGGCAACGACGATTCAATTTGGTGGAGAAATAATGAATAGAAAGTCAACAGGGTCTCACACTTCTACCCAAATGGGTAGTGGACATTTTGCTGAGGAGGGTTTTGGAAAAGCTTCATATTTTAAGAATTTGCAAGTTATGGATTCAAATAGAAACTTGATTCCATTGCCAAATCTACAAGTGCTTGCAAGCAATCAAAATTGTTATAACATAAAAGGAGGGACTAATCATTTCATGGGAAATTATTTTTACTATGGTGGACCTGGCAAGAATGACAAATGTCCTTAAGAAGATGAATAGTAGATGAGAGTTCACTTTTAGGATGTGTTAATTTGAGCATAGTAGAAAAATGCATGCCATCATAAGTTTTTACGCTTTAGCTATGTTGTTAATATTTTTCCTAATAATTTTATAAAACATAAATTGTGCTTCTTTTTTTTTTCTTTCAAATTACTATATTAGAGTGATCTACCAATCCACAAAATTCAACGCAAAATGCTACAATAACTTCTCATGTGACATATTTGTTGAGCCAAAATATCAAAATCAAGTGGTTTGAAGATAAGCAAACAAGTTAATTAATCACTAATCTTTATTTTGATTGTGTTGCTATTTAACTTGTGCTTTTGAATATATTATTTGAAGATAGGTAATCAAGTGCATATGTACAATAATTAAGATCATTATGGTTTATACAAGATCATTATGGTTCATAAGAATACATTCTTAGCAAACCAAGATCATTCTAGTTCATAAGAATAGTAGTTTGGGCAAAACAAAATCATTCTGATTTATTACAATATCATTTTGATCGATCAAGAATGAAAAGGACATTGCTGCAAATGCATGCACCTTCTGCAGAAAGTTCATTCTGATTTATTACAGATGCATACACCTTATGCAGAAAGTTCAGCTTGCGTCCAAGGCAGAAAACTAACACCAAATAGTTGTTAAAACAATTCTCAGTCACAATATTCATTCAAGCACAAACAAATAACTTTTTGGGTGCAAAGGAAAAATATTTTGGATAAAATAGAACAATGTCTATTAATTACCATTATGAACAGTTGGATCAGTAATGGTTATATGAGCTTTCTTTAACCTTTATCGAGTCTATAAAAAGAACATCAAGGTGAAGACAACAACAATAGTTTCTAGGGCAATCAATTCATCACTAAAACAATCATACTCAAGCAAAAGCTCCAATTCTCTTATACTAGATTCAACAATCTTTTTACTAAGTTATTTATGATAATCAATTTTGAACAAGTGTTGAAAAGATTCTAATCTTATAACCTTCTTTTATAATTCCAATTGAAACTCAAGTCTATTCCTTAAAGATAGTTTAAGGGTTTTGTAAAAATTATTTTTTTGATCAGAAGGTATCGTGTAAAATCCTTTCTGGACAAAAAGATATCTATAAAAATCATTTCAAGGTTGAAAGGTGAATGTTGTAACTGGTCAAGAAAAATTGGGTGAAAGCAAGAACATTCTTGTGAAGCACATTAAATAAAAAACTCACAATTGTGAGGACTAGACGTAGTCCACCTTGGATGAACTGTGATACATCTTTGTGTGATTCTCTTATCCCTATCCTTTATTATTTATCACTCATTATCACTAATCACGTAGAAATGATATGTTTCATTTATTTTTTTACTAACCAAGAACGTTCTTCATTTTTTTATATAAATAGCCAACATTGATCTTGAGTTAGTTTAGCTTAAAAGCAGCAATTAATATATTTAAAACGGGAATCACAATTCAACCCCCTTCCTTATGATTAATATTGCTACTTCGTTTGACATCAGAGCGTGGTGATCAATGCATTTGGGCACATGTTTCTAACTTTGTACTATGATATTTTGATAGTTCTTATAGCCAAGATTAGTTTTTTTGGTATATTTTACTTTTTAGAAATATAAGATGATATCAAATGTTCCTCCAAAGTAACCATGTTTTATTAGGCGTATTGAATCTACATTTGTTGGGGTAATGAAGGTTGAAAAAATTTGCCTACATTACGGGATCATTTTAAGAGGAAATGTATAGAAATCCATCTTGTTAGTAATTAGTTAAGAGAGGGGCGTGACTAAGAAAAGAGAAATAGTAGTCATGGGATCATTTTATGGGGTCTAAACTACTGATTACGTGGCTTAAGTTTTTTTTTTTTTGTAATAATAGTTAGTATCGGACCACTTGTTTTTCTCCCTATAGCTTTTAGAGCCCAAATTCAATTACTATATATTTTAGTACTGATAGCATTTCAACAAATGTACTGAATCGTTGCAAGTAATAATTAAAAAGGTAGTACCGAGTGTCGAACTCAAGGATTGCGTTTTACTATCGAATTATATTTAATCACTAAAATTGAATAAAATGTTCCCGGATTAATTGAAATTATATTTAAAATTAACAATAGTAATAAAATTGATCATTTATAATAAGAAAAATGTTAGGGATGAGTTTCACTTCGAATCCAACCTTGGTGTCTAATTGGATCCTAGTTACTGAATTCCTTTATTGAGTTATTACCGAATTCTCTTGATTATTCTTGCCCTAATATCTTAGTGACAGAACCTTTAATTCCAAAGTAACCCCTAATTCTAGTGGATTTAAGATTAGAATTAAGTCTTACCGTACAAGAATTCTCTTTTAAATTATTGTCTTTGCAACTAATTTAATTGGTTTCATGACCTGCATTTATCACATGACTACAAATTCATGAAGTTCTCATCTCAAACATTCGTAAAGTCCACTTCCGTTTCAAAATATAAATCGTAGAACATTTTAATGTTGATCGAGCAATAAAAAGCATTAGGCGTGTTTTAATGTGTTATGTTGTGCGTTGCGCGCTTTAGGCGCGAATAAACAGTGACATCAGCGTGAAATGCGCTTGGGGTGTACCCGGGGCGCGGATACAGTAACATCAGCGTGAAATGTGCTTGGGGCGCGCAATATCTTATTTCTAGAGTTTAGTGAATGTGTCTCCTCTTTTGAGTCCGAGTTAGGTTTTGGGGTCTTCATGACAGTTGTAGCTATGGATCATATATTTCATTTGCATTTTGTTTGACTCCAATTAGACATTTAAACTCCAGATATGGCTGAAATACTCCACATATGTCATGTTGATTTCTCACCAAAATTCAGCACCGTATTAAAACAAAGAAACAACGCAAAACTCCGAAAAACCTCTACTTAATCAAGGAAATAAGAACATAAATATTTCATTAAAGCAAAGAAATAAAATTAATAAGATATATCAAATAACTCCTTAAAGTAACTAATGAACAAAAGATAAATAAGACTAAAAACAATGAAAAATGTGCATATGATGAAGAGCCATCAGGTACTCATATACAGATACTCAAAGTTTTCAATAAAACATTTTCGATGGAAGACTAATTTCTCAAATTAATCCACTTTTCAGAATTTCAGCAAGACCTTGAGGTTCATTTTATAATGTTAATTTCATGTTGATGATTCTATTTCTTTTTATTCGATTATATTATTATTCTTAAGAAATAATGATGACTGCCACAAAGTGTTTATTGCATTTTAAAAACAAGTAATGAATGAAAAATGTTAGAAGTGATCATGGAGGAGAATTTGAAAACAAGTTTTTTGAAAGTTCTTGTGATGAGAATGGAATCTCACAAAACTTATCATCTCCTAGCACACCACAACAAAATGGAGTTAAGAAAGAAAGAATAGATCCCTTCAAGAAATGGCTAGAACAATATTAAATGAGATGGAAGTTACAAAAACTTTCTAGACATAAGCAATTAACATTGCATGTTATATTCAAAATATAATTTAATTAGGCCCATATTGAATAAAACACCATATGAATTATGGAAGGGTAAAAAGCTAAATATCTCTTACTTTAAATAAATTTGGTTGTATTTGTTATATGTTAAACACTAAAGACAATATTGGCAAATTTGAAAGATCAAAAGCTTATAGAATGTTTAATAGAGAACTTAGATTATGGAGGAGTCAAGACATGTTAAAGTTGATGAGAAATAACTTGACCTTAAAAAGTCAAAGCAAGTTGAGGATACCACAAGTTTACTAGAACCAAAGGAAGCAAATGCAGACAAACCAAAAGAACCCAAACAATCAGAGGATGCAAGTAAGTCAGAGGAATATGACCAATTCAGAAGCAGTCAAAATAACTCAGAAGTCAGAACTGGATGGAAGTAGAAGTTATCCCATCCAAAAAATATGATTATTGGAAATTATAATGCTCCTCCAAAGATTAGATCATCACTGAATGACACAACCTTGTTTGGTCTACTATCATCAATTAAACATACCTTTGTTGATGAAACATTGATAGATGATGGATGGATCCCTGCAATACAAGAAAAGTTGATTAAATTTTCAAAAAATGATGTTTGGGATCTAGTACCTATACCCAAGAAAAATATTATTGGAACCAAATGGGTTTTCATAAATAAGTTAAGTGAAAAGGTAGAAGTTTTTAGAAACAAGGTCAGACTTGTTGCACAAGGTTACAATGAACAAGGTGTTGGTCAGCTTTGAGGCAATTTGTATCCTACTCCATTTTTCCGCTTATAATAACATTACATTATTTCAAATAGATGTTGAAAGTGTCTTTCTAAATGGATGTTAATTTAAGGATTAGTAGTATTCTTGGTTTCAATAATTTGAGATGAATATGATTTTAATCTCTCTAAATTTAATTTTTAGATTTCATCTCTTATTATTTTAGATTTTAACTTTTAGTCATTCACAAAATTTAACTACAAAAAATCCCTGATGTGGAACATTGTGTCATCATATTTTAATAATTTGGCTTATTTTATGTACTTGACTTTGATTATTTTTTTTAATTAAAATAATTGAATAAAAACATTAATAAGTAATAAATAAAAATGAAAAAACATAAACCATTGTTCATTATCTTTAATGACAATTCCTACATTGTTTTCTTCGTCAATTAAGTGTGACATTCTCGTCTATTAAATGAGACGTTTTGTTTTTCAATACAGATGTCGTGTTCATTTTATTCAAATTAATTTTGATTCAAATCAGACAGATTCAATCAATGATTTCACCGTCCTTAACGTTGCAAATTCGAATAGATGAGTATTCCGATCTCTTTCATTATGTCAAATTTGCAGACATTTTACTGTTATATGCAATTAATTTGTCTTGTGAATTTGTTCAAGTATTATTTTTTTCGTTTTTAACAAATATGTGTTTGTGTTGTTCTCGAATGATGTACTCTTTTAATAACAATGAATGAATATTGTTTGTAAGTCAAAAAAAAAATCTGTAACAACAAACCTATAAAATTTTCCATACAAAAAACAGAAAAAGAAAACAAACCCAACAACACTTGATAGGCAAAATAAAATTGAGCAACATAAACGTAACTACTTCTATGATCTGTTTGCCTCAACTAACACTTGTATTGACAATGATCTAGCTTCTCATATTGCACTAAAAAAAAAAAAAGATAATCTCCAAAGAGAGTGGACCAACACTCCTCGAAAGTGCAGTAGCCAATAATCCTTGATGTTCATTTTGGTATATTTTACTGTTTAGAAATATAAGATGATATCAAATGTTCCTCCAAAGTAACCATGTTTTATTAGGCGTATTGAATCTACATTTGTTGGGGTAATGAAGGTTGAAAAAATTTGCCTACATTACGGGATCATTTTAAGAGGAAATGTATAAAAAGCCATCTTGTTAGTAATTAGTTAAGAGAGGGGCGTGACTAAGAAAAGAGAAATAGTAGTTATGGGATCATTTTATGGGGTCTAAACTACTGATTACGTGGCTTGAGTTTTTTTTGTTTGTAATAATAGTTAGTATCGAACCACTTGTTTTTCTCCCTATAGCTTTTAGAGCCCAAATTCAAGTACTATATATTTTAGTATTTATAGCGTTTCAACAAATGTACTGGTAGTACCGAGTGTCGAACTCAAGGATTGCGTTTTATGATGTGCGTCGCGCGCTTTAGGCGCGAATGGACAGTGACATCAGCGTGAAATGCGCTTGGGGTGCACCCGGGGAGCAGATCAACAGTAACATCATGTTGATTTCTCACTAAAATTCAACACCGCATTAAAACAAAGAAACAAAGCAAAACTCTGAAAAATCTCTACTTAATCAAGGGAATAAGAATATAAACATTTCATTAAAGCAAAGAAATAAAATATATCAAATAACTCCTTAAATTAACTAATAAATAAAAGATAAATAAGACTAAAAACAATGAAAAATATGGATATGATGAAGATTCATCAGGTACTCATATACAGATACTCAAATTTTTCTTTTCATGGATAAATAAAACATTTTCGATGGAAGACTAATTTCTTAAATTAATCCACTTTTCAGAATTTCTGCAAGACCTTGAGTTTCGTTTTATAATGTTAATTTCATGTTGATGATTCTATTTATTTTTATTCGATTATGTTATTATTCTTAAGAAATAATGATGACTGCCACAAAGTGTTTAGTGCATTTTGAAAACAAGTAATGAATGAAAAATATTAGAAGTTATTATGGGGGAGAATTTGAAAACAAGTTTTTTGAAAGTTTTTGTGATGAGAATGGAATCTCACATAACTTCTCCTCTCCTAGAACACCACAACAAAATGGAGTTATAGAAAGAAAGAATAGATCCTTTCAAGAAATGACTAGAACAATATTAAATGAGATGGAAGTTACAATTAACTTTCTAGAAAGCCATCTTGTAATTAGTAATTAGTTAAGAGAGGAAATGCTATAAAAGAGAACAAACTTTTTAGAATAGGAAGGATTGCATTCAATAGGGTCGTATCTAAGAAAAGTGAAATAGTGAACTTGACATAGAATTTGAATTTTATCCCGGAGAAATCTTTTTAAAAAAATAATAAGAATATACTGGGAGGATCACCTTTGAAAAAATCACAAAACTAGTTACAATCCATCCCCTGTATTTGAAGTTTGATTTCACTTCTATTTGAATAATGGTTCCAGAAATTGGACATCTTATGTTAATAGAAAATAATGGTGAATCGCGATTTATTGCAATCCTAAGATAAATACACTTCCCGTTCATATTTCCCCTTGTATTTAAGGGTCCAACTGCATCGTTTATAAAGCAGAGGCTCTTAATTATTTTTCGTAAAAGGTGGGAAATTCGGGTCTAGTTGTTTCTCATATGTAGCATGTGGTTGATACTCTTTTCTTGGGTGAATGAATGGTGGAGAACTGGTGCACTCGTAGGACGATTCTCTAAAGTTTTGAGGTAGTCTTAGGTCTTTGAATGAACTTTACAAAAAAAATTGGGGTAAATGTGGGGTACACATTTTTGGGGATCGCATAAAGTTTCCTAAATTGTAAAGTTGGGTCTCTCTAGTTTAAGTATCTTCGTTTACCAATAGGGGATAACCCTCATAGGGAATGAAATTGGGCACCATTAATTCGTTTAATTGCTAACTAGTTGGAATCACATAGTTATAGGTATATTGGTCTTGGTTGTAGGGTGGTCCTTATTAATTTGGTTTTGAATAGTACCGTTATATTTTATCTCTCTTTTATGAAGGTGTTGACCGTTATATTTTATCTCTCTTTTGTTAGTTCGGGTTACTTCTTGCGTGTAAGTAATTCCCATAATAGAAATGCTCTATCAGAGGAGGATACCAAGTCTTGGAAAAGATTTGGAAGAGTTAGGCCCTTCTATAGGTTATGCTCTTCTAGTGGAAATTACTTCAGGATAGGATTCTCGTAGACAAAAGGTTATTGTTGACCTTACTGATATGTCTTGTTTGTTTTTTGGGGAGCGAATGGAATCAACTACTCAATTTTTTATTACTTGTGATCTGGTCTTGCAGGTGTGGTATATAAAATTATGATGGTTATGCTGGGAGTTAGTGTTGCCTCATGATCTAGCTTGTCTTTTTGCAGTGGTTGAAACTCTTGTAGAGGGAATTAAGAATACGCTAGGTTTGATTATGGTCTAACATTCAATTGTGTGGTCTTCTTGGAAGTCCCGAAATAAAGATTTTTGGAACCAAGTCGGTCCTTTGAACATTTTCACTTTGTGGTTTTCATGTTAACAAAGATACTTTGTGAAAATAATTTATTGCACTAATAATTTGATTGAGTGTGCAGTAAATAGAACACATAACGAGATGAAGTCACTCATTTTACTAAACAACTCACTCATTTTTTTTTAATCACTAAAAATAAAACTTTAACTTCAAAGTAAATGTTTTTCATTCAAGAATTGAAACATAGGCAAAATGTAATTTTCATAAGACATTGTTTCTACTGGTTTAGAAAATGTTTTTCATTAATTATTTTTATCAAAAGGTTAAACTTCAAATCAAAAGTAGTTTCTACTGGAAAATACTTAAGACATTGACTAAACCGTATGGTTCTTCAAAAGATAACAACTTTAGAAATAAAACATAGTTTTCATCATAAAATTTCACTTTTTACCGCAAGTTTATCTTTTAAACCAAAAAATCATACTTTAACTAGTTTAATTTATTTTATTATCGAAATCGATATTTTAAACCATAGGTATAATTTTCTTCTATCAACAGAACACTTAAATCAAGGTTATATCACTACAAATGTCTTGACATAATCAAAGTAACTTAAATATTCATGCCTTCAAATCTACAACGTTGACTACCAAATTATTATAAAGAAAATGGAAAATATGAATCGAAAACACTGCACAAAATGGAGGGAAAAAAAGCCACACAAAGACCACAAATAATGCCACACATTGAAGACGAGCCAAAGAAAAATGCGAGAGAAAAACATAATCTACGTGAGAGCCTAAAATAAAAGATGAAAAAGAAAAATTATACAAAGGAATAATTTTGAGTAAAAAATAATTCTAAATTACTCTTTAGTGAATGAAGAACAAAATGAAAACAAAATAGAGTGGGACACACCATGACAAACAAATATATAAAGAAAATTAAGCACAATTTTATTAAATATTTCAAAATTAATATTTTGCAAAATAGATTAATTAAAGTATTTAACTTTTTAAAAATATGTTATAAAATATTCTCGATATATTCAAGATAATTAATTATAAAATAAATAATCAAAATAAGATATAGTTAAAAATAATTAAATACAACAATGTGCTTATTTAACATATTGCAAATACATAATAAAATATTACTTTCATTACCAACACACGTAAAAACACTTAAATTTTATTTTTTTTAAATACTTACGCTAAATATTATAAAAGTACTTATATAATATTTATAAATTATATTACTCATTAAATGTATAAAATTATGACACTATAGTAAGTACACATATGAAGAAAATTAATCACAAAAATTATTTATATATATTTCAAAATATTTTTAGTATCAAATTTTAATTATTTAAAGTCTTAATTGATAAAATAATTTATTATAAAATTTAGGATGTTAAAATTATTTTCTCATTTAAGAAATTTTGTATCCAAAATTTTCTGGTAGATAAATGAACTAGTATCTAAACCACTCACAAGAATCGACCGTAATATCTAAGGATATATAATAAATATATTGAAGGCAAAACATGTCAAAAGTCAATTAACTTAATTTGATATGCTAATTAACATGACACAAT
>NC_021166.2:20474448-20482242 GCF_000331145.2 Cicer arietinum
AAAAAAATATATCAAATAATAAAATATAGTATTTATTATTTATATCGCACATTTAATCTAATATTTATAAAACTAGCACATCATAAAAATCACTTATATAACAAAAATAAATCTCAAAATCTATCAACATATATTATAAAATAATTTTAACATCAAATTAATTATTTAAAATCTTATTTAATTAACAACATAATTTATTATAAATTTTGGGATGTTTAATCTATAGTAATATCTTTTAAAATATAATAGTGATTGATTCTTGTGATAATCATGATTTTATTGAACTGATTTCGAATTCCACCAGGAAATAATTATAAAAGTAAGAGGATATTGATTTTTATAATATCTTTTTAGTGCTATTTCTGTTAAAATTCTTTAAAGATTGTTTTTTTTTCCTTCCTGAATTAGATCTATTTTTCATTAAACTTTTATTTTTTTTTCTTTTATTATATTATAATCTTTTATTTTTTTACTCAATATATGCTTTTACTTTTGTTTACTCAATACCATAAGAATTATATATATATATATATATACACTCAAGTTTTCATAGACAATCACATAATTACAAAACCAAACATGGATTTTAGGTTTCCAATTATTTCTCTCCTCCTATATGTTTTTCTATTTATTTTTTTGGTTTGTCCTATTTATTCTTTAGAAATAAGTAGCCGCGAATTACAAATCAACAAACCTGCTGCCAAAACAATCCAGGTATGTCAAAATAAATCTGAAGACTTTCTTCTCGAGGTAGTATAATTTTAGAGGGTCTTTCGAAATTTTCAATATAAATTTCCATGTTTTAATAATATATTTGATGAATTTTTAAATGCATCAATATATAATGGGTCCTTATAAATACAAATCTTTTTTTGCTTTAGACCTTGTAAAATTTTTGTTTGATTTATATCCTTGTAATATTTTTATTTTAGTTTTTTGTCCTTATAGTTTTGTTTTTGTCCTTGCAAAATTGATTTTTATTTAAATTGGTTTCTACAATTCCTTATATTGCAAATAATTGAGGAAGTAAAATAAAATATTATATATATATTGCAAAGACTCGTTGCATGGACCAAAATCAAACAAAAAATCTTAAAAGGACTAAAACTCAAAAAATCCATAATTAGAAGAACCAATCATATATTTATGTCTTTTTTAAAATTAAGGTTTTGTGAGATATATTTTGCTAAAACAAAGTATGGATTTTAAATGCTATCTATAAACTAAGATTTTGAAATTCACTCTAAAACTTGTAAAATATGACTACAATGGTCCGTATAATTTAAAAAAAAATGAAAATTAGTCCTATATATTTCAAAATTTGCATATTCATCCTATATACAAATTAATTCTCAATTATTTTTGCAAATACATCCTTATAATTTCCTAAATTTTTCAAATTCATCCCTATAAATTAAAAATTTGGCAAATTAATTAATACCTCTATTTTTTTTAAATTTCATTTATATCCCCTTTTCTTTGATATTTTATTCTTACCTTAAAACTTTAAAAACTTATAAAATTGATCAAACTTTAAATAAAAAATTACCGTATCCAAACAATTATTTAAATGGAGGAAACTCACTTGAAAGATTTGATTTGTTTAGAATTTTAAATTCTGTACAATTTTCAAATAATTTATCCTGAATAATTATTTTTTAAAGTCTTGGAGCTTAGAGTTTAACTTATATGGTTGTGTTTATGTTCCTTTTTTGCAGAGCCCTGATGGTGATATTATAGATTGTGTTATGTTTCATAAACAACCAGCTTTTGATCATCCTCTCTTGAAAGGACATAAATTATTGGTATTTTTTTTTGTTATTGAAATATGAAGAATTAAAAAATCCTTTTAAAAACTTATTAAGCTATTACATATCAATTTTATAATTGTGAAATTTACATGCATATTTTTTATATATAGAATCCTCCAAAAATTCCAAGAAAGCACAACCAAACGAGAATTTTGAACAACAAATTTCAATTGTGGAGTTTATCTGGTGAGACATGCTCTGAAGGAACAATTTCAATTAGAAGAACAAAAGAAAAAGAAATATTAAGAGCTACGTCTATTAGAAAATTGGGAAGAACATTCAATATTATACAAAAGGATAGCATTAACAATGGACACGAGGTAAACAATTACAAAGATCTCATATTATTTTTCTCTCAAAATATATTCTGATAAAAGCATATATAATAAACAATTTTAAACCTTAATGTTGTTTCACACCTTACAGTATGCAATTGGGGCCGTGACTGGGGATGCGTTCTATGGAGCAAAGGCTACCATTAATGTGTGGGCCCCACATGTAGAAACTAACCCACCAGAATTTAGCTTGGCTCAAATATGGATCGTCGCTGGTACATTTGGAACAGACCTCAATTCCATTGAAGTTGGTTGGCAGGCATGTTAACTACTCTCATTCTTATACTTTTCACATTTTTTATTTATTTAATTTGTACCCTCTCCACATTCAAATATAAACAAAAGTATAATTAAAGAAAGATTATATATATTTTACACTTTAAATAATAAATTTACTTTGATTCTATTTTTACTTATATTTGTCACCGTATATGAAATATATATTTTAAGTTTAAAGTGTTTGAAAATTATTATTGAATCTAAAAAAGAGAAAAATAACTTAAAAATATTAATCTTGTAGTTTATATATATTTTGTAGTTGGTATATATTTTTAAGAATATGATACAATTAGGATATATACAATTTTATATAAGTGCTTCTAAATTAACTAACTAACTTCTAATTATTTTAAATCAGTTCTATCAAATCTCTATCCATATTTAACCTATAGATTTATACATCACCCACATTATAAATCGCCTCATACAAGTCTATTAAAATAGTTAGTATTAAGGTCCAGCATTTTTATTGATTTCATAATTTTATGACTATTATAAACTTTATGCTAATTATGTATCAAAATGGAATTATTTTATTTATATTTCAAAAATTTCTTTAAGTGTTTCCAATTTGGATTATGCATTCTAAAGACTGTTAACATGTCAATCATCTACTTCATTTTTAATCTATGTACTTAAATTTGTATTTTAACCAATTAAGTTAAATTTATGTTATTTTTATGCAGGTTTACCCTATGGGGACAGCCAACCTAGATTGTTTATATATTGGACGGTAAGTAAATTAACTGATTAAAGTAAAGGAAAAGTATACGATGTATTATTTATATTTTCTTCAAATATAAGATGAATATCAATAAAAAATTTGCTAAAAGAAAATAATAATGGTAATAACTGCAGAGTGATGCATATCGGAAGACAGGGTGCTATAATTTACAATGTCCAGGATTTGTTCAAACTAGTACAACACTTGCACTTGGAGCTGCAATTTCTCCTAATTCTATCTATAATGGACAACAATTTGAAATTAAGTTAATGATCTTGAAGGTAATTTTCTGCTCAAATTAATAAGTTGACTTTAGAAGATTAAAAGTAATTCTCCATATCCTTTATATTTTTTTTTACTATTTTTTAATAATAATGTGTAAATCATCCGCCTTTAAAATTGTAAAGATGAGTCAATTGGATTACAAAAGGTATCAATCACATTAATCATTTTAATAGAAAATTGACTAATCACGAGATTTTCAAAAATTATAATTACAACACAATAGAAGAACTATATAATTGATGAGGAAGTTAAACTTTGTTAAAACTGAATCAATGGTTAGTTTTTAATCTATTGTAAAGTTGTATGTCTTTTGAGAGGTTTTTTTTTTTTTTATGGTTGATTGTTTTTCTTATTCATTCAATTTTTATTCCTTTTATTTCTCACCATATAATTAATATCAAATTTTTTATTTTCTCTCTATTTAATTTCTTTTTTATTTTTATATCATTCTTTCTTTTTCTACTAAATATATTATTAGGGTTTAAATTACATCAATGTTAGATTGCTCAATAATTTTTTAACCTATATAAATTTTACAAAATCTATTATTGGATTTATAATTTATATCATTATATCATCCATATTAACTTTTACAAAAATGTAAAATAATTTGATATGTTATTGTGATTTATCAAAATTGACGTCTTATATATTTTTATTAAACGTTAATCATTATGAAACTCAATCATCAATCAAATGATTTATTCTATTTTTACTAAACGTTAATCTTATATATTTTTACTAAACGTTAATCTTTATATGAGTTCATCTCATTTATTTATTCTATTTTTATATTACATATCAAATCTCAATATTTTGTATATTTGATTCACCAATGGAGAGCCTTTATTTATTTTTATGATTTCACTTATGTTGTCAAGCTAATATGTTGTTCTGTGTCAATGTATAAGTAACATAACTTTGTCACAAAACAAAACACATTGTTGAAGGTTTAGTTTTTTTTTTTTTTAACTGTAGGATCCTACAAATGGGAATTGGTTGCTTAAATTTGGATCTAATTTTAATGAAGAAATTGGGTACTGGCCATCGTCATTATTCACACATTTAAACTATAAGGCAACGACGATTCAATTTGGTGGAGAAATAATGAATAGAAAGTCAACAGGGTCTCACACTTCTACCCAAATGGGTAGTGGACATTTTGCTGAGGAGGGTTTTGGAAAAGCTTCATATTTTAAGAATTTGCAAGTTATGGATTCAAATAGAAACTTGATTCCATTGCCAAATCTACAAGTGCTTGCAAGCAATCAAAATTGTTATAACATAAAAGGAGGGACTAATCATTTCATGGGAAATTATTTTTACTATGGTGGACCTGGCAAGAATGACAAATGTCCTTAAGAAGATGAATAGTAGATGAGAGTTCACTTTTAGGATGTGTTAATTTGAGCATAGTAGAAAAATGCATGCCATCATAAGTTTTTACGCTTTAGCTATGTTGTTAATATTTTTCCTAATAATTTTATAAAACATAAATTGTGCTTCTTTTTTTTTCTTTCAAATTACTATATTAGAGTGATCTACCAATCCACAAAATTCAACACAAAATGCTACAATAACTTCTCATGTGACATATTTGTTGAGCCAAAATATAAAATCAAGTGGTTTGAAGATAAGCAAACAAGTTAATTAATCACTAATCTTTATTTTGATTGTGTTGCTATTTAACTTGTGTTTTTGAATATATTATTTGAAGATAGGTAATCAAGTGCATATGTACAATAATTAAGATCATTATGGTTTATACAAGATCATTATGGTTCATAAGAATACATTCTTAGCAAACCAAGATCATTCTAGTTCATAAGAATAGTAGTTTGGGCAAAACAAAATCATTCTGATTTATTACAATATCATTTTGATCGATCAAGAATGAAAAGGACATTGCTGCAAATGCATGCACCTTCTGCAGAAAGTTCATTCTGATTTATTACAAATGCATACACCTTCGGCAGAAAGTTCAGCTTGCGTGCAAGGCAGAAAACTAACACCAAATAGTTGTTAAAACAATTCTCAGTCACAATATTCATTCAAGCACAAACAAATAACTTTTTGGGTGCAAAGGAAAAATATTTTGGATAAAATAGAACAATGTCTATTAATTACCATTATGAACAGTTGGATCAGTAATGGTAATATGAGCTTTCTTTAACCTTTATCGAGTCTATAAAAAGAACATCAAGGTGAAGACAACAACAATAGTTTCTAGGGCAATCAATTCATCACTAAAACAATCATACTCAAGCAAAAGGTCCAATTCTCTTATACTAGATTCAACAACCTTTTTACTAAGTTATTTATGATAATCAATTTTGAACAAGTGTTGAAAAGATTCTAATCTTATAACCTTCTTTTATAATTCCAATTGAAACTCAAGTCTATTCCTTAAAGATAGTTTAAGGGTTTTGTAAAAATTATTTTTTTGATCAGAAGGTATCGTGTAAAATCCTTTCTGGACAAAAAGATATCTATAAAAATCATTTCAAGGTTGAAAGGTGAATGTTGTAACTGATCAAGAAAAATTGGGTGAAAGCAAGAACATTCTTGTGAAGCACATTAAATAAAAAACTCACAATTGTGAGGACTAGACGTAGTCCACCTTGGATGAACTGTGATACATCTTTGTGTGATTCTCTTATCCCTATCCTTTATTATTTATCACTCATTATCACTAATCACGTAGAAATGATATATTTCATTTATTTTTTTACTAACCAAGAACGTTCTTCATTTTTTTATATAAATAGCCAACATTGATCTTGAGTTAGTTTAGCTTAAAAGCAACAATTAATATATTTAAAACGGGAATCACAATTCAACCCCCTTCCTTATGATTAATATTGCTACTTCGTTTGACATCAGAGCGTGGTGATCAATGCATTTGGGCACATGTTTCTAACTTTGTACTATGATATTTTGATAGTTCTTATAGCCAAGATTAGTTTTTTTAGCATGTTTCTAAATTTTGGTTGTAATTGAATTTTAATGCAATTATTTGCATATTTATCCTTGCAAGTACACGTTGAAAAGGTAAAAATCAAAGATACAACTTTTAAGTTGGTGCAAATGCCTAATTTAGAATTTTATGGGGTCTAAACTACAGATTACGTGGCTTGAGTTTTTTTTTTTTTTTTGTAATAATAGTTAGTATGGGACCACTTGTTTTTCTCCCTATAGCTTTTAGAGCCCAAATTCAATTACTATATATTTTAGTACTGATAGCATTTCAACAAATGTACTGAATCGTTGCAAGTAATAATTAAAAAGGTAGTACCGAGTGTCGAACTCAAAGATTGCGTTTTACTATCGAATTATATTTAATCACTAAAATTGAATAAAATGTTCCCGGATTAATTGAAATTATATTTAAAATTAACAATAGTAATAAAATTGATCATTTATAATAAGAAAAATGTTAGGGATGAGTTTCACTTCGAATCCAACCTTGGTGTCTAATTGGATCCTAGTTACTGAATTCCTTTATTGAGTTATTACCGAATTCTCTTGATTATTCTTGCCCTAATATCTTAGTGACAGAACCTTTAATTCCAAAGTAACCCCTAATTCTAGTGGATTTAAGATTAGAATTAAGTCTTACCGTACAAGAATTCTCTTTTAAATTATTGTCTTTGCAACTAATTTAATTGGTTTCATGACCTGCATTTATCACATGACTACAAATTTATGAAGTTCTCATCTCAAACATTCGTAAAGTCCACTTCCGTTTCAAAATATAAATCGTAGAACATTTTAATGTTGATCGAGCAATAAAAAGCATTAGGCGCGTTTTAATGTGTTATGTTGTGCGTTGCGCGCTTTAGGCGCGAATAAACAGTGACATCAGCGTGAAATGCGCTTGGGGTGTACCCGGGGCGCGGATACAGTAACATCAGCGTGAAATGTGCTTGGGGCGCGCAATATCTTATGTCTAGAGTTTAGTGCATGTGTCTCCTCTTTTGAGTCCGAGTTAGGTTTTGGGGTCTTCATGACAGTTGTAGCTATGGATCGTAGATTTCATTTGCATTTGGTTTGACTCCAATTAGACATCTAAAACTCTATATATGGCTGAAATACTCCACATATGTCATGTTGATTTCTCACCAAAATTCAGCACCGTATTAAAACAAAGAAACAACGCAAAACTCCGAAAAACCTCTACTTAATCAAGGGAATAAGAACATAAATATTTCATTAAAGCAAAGAAATAAAATTAATAAGATATATCAAATAACTCCTTAAAGTAACTAATGAACAAAAGATAAATAAGACTAAAAACAATAAAAAATGTGCATATGATGAAGAGCCATCAGGTACTCATATACAGATACTCAAAGTTTTC
>NC_021166.2:20483307-20489069 GCF_000331145.2 Cicer arietinum
TACTCCATTTTTCCGCTTATAATAACATTACATTATTTCAAATAGATGTTGAAAGTGTCTTCCTAAATGGATGTTAATTTAAGGATTAGTAGTATTCTTGGTTTCAATAATTTGAGATGAATATGATTTTAATCTCTGTAAATTTAATTTTTAGATTTCATCTCTTATTATTTTAGATTTTAACTTTTAGTCATTCACAAAATTTAACTATAAAAAATCCCTGGTGTGGAACATTGTGTCATCATATTTTAATAATTTGGCTTATTTTATGTACTTGACTTTGATTATTTTTTTTAATTAAAATAATTGAATAAAAACATTAATAAGTAATAAATAAAAATGAAAAAACATAAACCAATGTTCATTATCTTTAATGACAATTCCTACATTGTTTTCTTCGTCAATTAAGTGTGACATTCTCGTCTATTAAATGAGACGTTTTGTTTTTCAATTCAGATGTCGTGTTCATTTTATTCAAATTAATTTTGATTCAAATCAGACAGATTCAATCAATGATTTCACCGTCCTTAACGTTGCAAATTCGAATAAATGAGTATTCCGATCTCTTTCATTATGTCAAATTTGCAGACATTTTACTGTTTTATGCAATTAATTTGTCTTGTGAATTTGTTCAAGTATTATTTTTTTCGTTTTTAACAAATATGTGTTTGTGTTGTTCTCGAATGATGTACTCTTTTAATAACAATGAATGAATATTGTTTGTAAGTCAAAAAAAAAATCTGTAACAACAAACCTATAAAATTTTCCATACAAAAAACAGAAAAAGAAAACAAACCCAACAACACTTGATAGGAAAAATAAAATTGAGCAACATAAACGTAACTACTTCTATGATCTGTTTGCCTCAACTAACACTTGTATTGACAATGATCTAGCTTCTCATATTGCACTAAAAAAAAAAAAAAAAAGATAATCTCCAAAGGGAGGGGGCCAACACTCCTCCAAAGTGCAGTAGCCAATAATACTTGATGTTCATTTTGGTATATTTTACTTTTTAGAAATATAAGATGATATCAAATGTTCCTCCAAAGTAACCATGTTTTATTAGGCGTATTGAATCTACATTTGTTGGGGTAATGAAGGTTGAAAAAATTTGCCTACATTACGGGATCATTTTAAGAGGAAATGTATAGAAATCCATCTTGTTAGTAATTAGTTAAGAGAGGGGCGTGACTAAGAAAAGAGAAATAGTAGTCATGGGATCATTTTATGGGGTCTAAACTACTGATTACGTGGCTTGAGTTTTTTTTTTTTTGTAATAATAGTTAGTATCGGACCACTTGTTTTTCTCCCTATAGCTTTTAGAGCCCAAATTCAAGTACTATATATTTTAGTATTGATAGCGTTTCAACAAATGTACTGAATCGTTGCAAGTAATGATTAAAACGGTAGTACCGAGTGTCGAACTCAAGGATTGCGTTTTATGATGTGTGTCGCGCGCTTCAGGCGCGAATGGACAGTGACATCAGCGTGAAATGCGCTTGGGGTGCACCCGGGGAGCAGATCAACAGTAACATCAGCGTGAAATGCGCTTGGGGCGCGCAACATCTTATGTCTGGACAGTGACATCATGTTGATTTCTCACGAAAATTCAACACTGCATTAAAACAAAGAAACAAAGCAAAACTCTGAAAAATCTCTACTTAATCAAGGGAATAAGAATATAAACATTTCATTAAAGCAAAGAAATAAAATTAACAAAATATATCAAATAACTCATTAAATTAACTAATGAATAAAAGATAAATAAGACTAAAAATAATGAAAAATATCCATATGATGAAGATTCATCAGGTACTCATATACAGATACTCAAATTTTTCTTTTCATGGATAAATAAAACATTTTCGATGGAAGACTAATTTCTTAAATTAATCCACTTTTCAGAATTTCTGCAAGATCTTGAGTTTCATTTTATAATGTTAATTTCATGTTGATGATTCTATTTATTTTTATTCGATTATGTTATTATTCTTAAGAAATAATGATGACTGCCACAAAGTGTTTAGTGCATTTTGAAAACAAGTAATGAATGAAAAATATTAGAAGTGATTATGGGGGAGAATTTGAAAACAAGTTTTTTGAAAGTTTTTGTGATGAGAATGGAATCTCACATAACTTCTTCTCTCCTAGAACACCACAACAAAATGGAGTTATAGAAAGAAAGAATAGATCCTTTCAAGAAATGACTAGAACAATATTAAATGAGATGGAAGTTACAATTAACTTTCTAGAAAGCCATCTTGTAGTTAGTAATTAGTTAAGAGAGGAAATGCTATAAAAGAGAACAAACTTTTTAGAATAGGAAGGATTGCATTCAATAGGGTCGTATCTAAGAAAAGTGAAATAGTGAACTTGACATAGAATTTGAATTTTATCCCGGAGAAATCTTTTTAAAAAAATAATAAGAATATACTGGGAGGATCACCTTTGAAAAAATCACAAAACTAGTTACAATCCATCCCCTGTATTTGAAGTTTGATTTCACTTCTATTTGAATAATGGTTCCAGAAATTGGACATCTTATGTTAATAGAAAATAATGGTGAATCGCGATTTATTGCAATCCTAAGATAAATACACTTCCCGTTCATATTTCCCCTTGTATTTAAGGGTCCAACTGCATCGTTTATAAAGCAGAGGCTCTTAATTATTTTTCGTAAAAGGTGGGAAATTCGGGTCTAGTTGTTTCTCATATGTAGCATGTGGTTGATACTCTTTTCTTGGGTGAATGAATGGTGGAGAACTGGTGCACTCGTAGGACGATTCTCTAAAGTTTTGAGGTAGTCTTAGGTCTTTGAATGAACTTTACAAAAAAAATTGGGGTAAATGTGGGGTACACATTTTTGGGGATCGCATAAAGTTTCCTAAATTGTAAAGTTGGGTCTCTAGTTTAAGTATCTTCGTTTACCAATAGGGGATAACCCTCGGAATGAAATTGGGCACCATTAATTCGTTTAATTGCTAACTAGTTGGGTTCACATAGTTATAGGTATATTGGTCTTGGTTGTAGGGTGGTCCTTATTAATTTGGTTTTGAATAGTACCGTTATATTTTATCTCTCTTTTATGAAGGTGTTGACCTATGTGTGGAAACGGGTTGTCTGGCTACATAGTTGTTCCTTTTAGGGTGATTTAATGGGGCCTCCAAATTCTCTCGCGTTTAGTGGTTGAAGGTCTATAACCCTAAAAGTATGGGGGGTTAATATTTGGCTATTTTAAATAAGTGACGTTGGAGGCTCATTTAGGGGGGTTGTGGGTCAATTTTATGGAGGGACATAATTCATTCAAGAAAGGGTAACCAAATGACGTCTGCTTATTTGGGTGGTTATTCTAGTGTTTATGATCAGTGTTGTCTTGATGGAAAGGTATTTCGTTATAAAGTTCAAAGATAGATTTTTCTTCAAATTGATTCTATGAATGTGTTTCCAATGTGGTTCGTAATGGTTTAAAAACGTCTTTTTGGGAGGATATGTGGGTAGGATCTATTCGTCATATGGGTTAATTTAATAGACTTTTTCAGGTTTCAGATCAAAGATAGACATTGGTCGGTAATATGGATCATTGAGTTGCAAATGTGTTGTGTGGGAGTTTAGGTGGATGAGAGTTTTATTCATCTAGGAGTTTGAGTTTGAGTTGGCTGCCAATTTCGATCTTTTCCTAAATAAGGCTACTCTTTCTTTTCTAGAAATTTATTGGGCTTGGAAGTCAAATTCCAAATGTGTTTATTTTGTTTGTTCGGGTTACTTCTTGCGTGTAAGTAATTCCCATAATAGAAATGCTCTATCAGAGGAGGATACCCAAGTCTTGGAAAAGATTTGGAAGAGTTAGGCCCTTCTATAGGTTATGGTCTTCTAGTGGAAATTACTTCAGGATAGGATTCTCGTAGACAAAAGGTTATTGTTGACCTTACTGATATGTCTTGTTTGTTTTTTGGGGAGCGAATGGAATCAACTACTCAATTTTTTATTACTTGTGATCTGGTCTTGCAGGTGTGGTATATAAAATTATGATGGTTATGCTGGGAGTTAGTGTTGCCTCATGATCTAGCTTGTCTTTTTGCAGTGGTTGAAACTCTTGTAGAGGGAATTAAGAATACGCTAGGTTTGATTATGGTCTAACATTCAATTGTGTGGTCTTCTTGGAAGTCCCGAAATAAAGATTTTTGGAACCAAGTCGGTCCTTTGAACATTTTCACTTTGTGGTTTTCATGTTAACAAATATACTTTGTGAAAATAATTTATTGCACTAATAATTTGATTGAGTGTGCAGTAAATAGAACACATAACGAGATGAAGTCACTCATTTTACTAAACAACTCACTCATTTTTTTTAATCACTAAAAATAAAACTTTAACTTCAAAGTAAATGTTTTTCATTCAAGAATTGAAACATAGGCAAAATGTAATTTTCATAAGACATTGTTTCTACTGGTTTAGAAAATGTTTTTCATTAATTATTTTTATCAAAAGGTTAAACTTCAAATCAAAAGTAGTTTCTACTGGAAAATACTTAAGACATTGACTAAACCATATGGTTCTTCAACAACTTTAGAAATAAAACATAGTTTTCATCATAAAATTTCACTTTTTACCGCAAGTTTATCTTTTAAACCAAAAAATCATACTTTAACTAGTTTAATTTATTTTATTATCGAAATCGATATTTTAAACCATAGGTATAATTTTCTTCTATCAACAGAACACTTAAATCAAGGTTATATCACTACAAATGTCTTGACATAATCAAAGTAACTTAAATATTCATGCCTTCAAATCTACAACGTTGACTACCAAATTATTATAAAGAAAATGGAAAATATGAATCGAAAACACTGCACAAAATGGAGGGAAAAAAAGCCACACAAAGACCACAAATAATGCCACACATTGAAGACGAGCCAAAGAAAAATGCGAGAGAAAAACATAATCTACGTGAGAGCCTAAAATAAAAGATGAAAAAGAAAAATTATACAAAGGAATAATTTTGAGTAAAAAATAATTCTAAATTACTCTTTAGTGAATGAAGAACAAAATGAAAACAAAATAGAGTGGGACACACCATGACAAACAAATATATAAAGAAAATTAAGCACAATTTTATTAAATATTTCAAAATTAATATTTTGCAAAATAGATTAATTAAAGTATTTAACTTTTTAAAAATATGTTATAAAATATTCTCGATATATTCAAGATAATTAATTATAAAATAAATAATCAAAATAAGATATAGTTAAAAATAATTAAATACAACAATGTGCTTATTTAACATATTGCAAATACATAATAAAATATTACTTTCATTACCAACACACGTAAAAACACTTAAATTTTATTTTTTTTAAATACTTACGCTAAATATTATAAAAGTACTTATATAATATTTATAAATTATATTACTCATTAAATGTATAAAATTATGACACTATAGTAAGTACACATATGAAGAAAATTAATCACAAAAATTATTTATATATATTTCAAAATATTTTTAGTATCAAATTTTAATTATTTAAAGTCTTAATTGATAAAATAATTTATTATAAAATTTAGGATGTTAAAATTATTTTCTCATTTAAGAAATTTTGTATCCAAAATTTTCTGGTAGATAAATGAACTAGTATCTAAACCACTCACAAGAATCGACCGTAATATCTAAGGATATATAATAAATATATTGAAGGCAAAACATGTCAAAAGTCAATTAACTTAATTTGATATGCTAATTAACATGACACAAT
>NC_021166.2:20489779-20490283 GCF_000331145.2 Cicer arietinum
ATTTTTCAATTAGCAAGTAAAGTAAGCAACTATTTTTACTCGAAGTTAATATAACAATCATAAAATTAAAATAAATCTCGTAGTACATAAATTATTTTAGTGGTTAATCAATACTCTAAAATTTGATTTTAAAGACTTATATTATTTTAAAAGGATCACTAATCTTTTAATACCTTAAAATAATTTTTTCTTCATAATTTCAAACTTTTCCTTAGATTACTTCTTAATGAATCTTACGATTTTTTTAACTACTTTTAAAATTAATAAGATTACTAAAATTTCACAAATATCTTAACCACCAAAATACCTCTCAAGATATTTAAACACTCTTAAAATCATTTTTTTTTACCTATATTTTTGAAAACAAATCAAATCATGTATATAAAATTAGATACAAAATTTTCTAACTCACCAAGACTCCTTGTAACACCCTAAATTTTCTGATAAACTATTTTATTAATTAAATAGAATTTTAAATAATTAATTTGATGTTAAAATTATTAT
>NC_021166.2:20490783-20492408 GCF_000331145.2 Cicer arietinum
ACTCTTTCTAATGGCATAATGTGTCCTTGATGTTCACCTTCTTCATCGACTATCGAATTAAAAATCTCAATTCGGTTGCACCCTTCTCTTTCGTTTGAATGCTCCATGGCTTTTAAAATATTGAATGTGACTGTTTCCTCATTTACCTTAAAGGTTAAGGTGCCATCTGCTACATCAATCATAGCTCGCCCTGTTGCTAAGAACGGTCTCCCCAAAATCAAAGGAATGTCATTGTCTTCCTCCATGTCTAGTACCACGAAATCCACTGGAAAAATGAACTTATCCACTTTAACCAACACATCTTCCACCACTCCATAAGGGTGTTTCATTGAGCGATCCGCAAATTGTAGCATCAGCTGTGTGTCTTTGACTTTTCCAATGCCCAGTTTTTTGTATATGGAAAGGGGCATAAGACTTACACTAGCCCCAAGATCACACAGAGCCTTCCCAAAAGTTCTATTTCCAATGGCACACGGGATTGAGAAGCTTCCAGGATCCTTGAGCTTCGGCGGAAGTTTTCTCTGTAGTATAGCACTACATGCTTCGGTTAGCATCACTGTTTCACCGCCGATTTTTCTTTTCTTCGATAGAATCTCCTTCATGAACTTGGCGTATGTTGGCATCTGTTCTAGTGCCTCTGCAAAAGGAATGTTAATTTGTAATTTTTTAAAAACATCAAGGAACTTACCGAATTGTTTTTCTGTTTCTTCCTTTTTTAACCTTTGAGGAAACGGAAGTCGAATTTCTGGTTTTGGCAGTGGTTCCCTTTTTTGTACCACATGTTCTTCCTCCTTTTCAAGAGTGGTGTGCTCCTCCACTAAGGTCGGTGTGACTGTTTCTTCTGAGTGGGTCGAGCTTGAAGTGCTTACACTTTGTTTGACTTTAAGTGGTACTTGTTCACTTACCTTGCCACTCCTTGTTGTCACGACATTAACATAATTTCGTGGATTCGTAACTGTGTCACTAGGCAAATATCCAGTCTTTCTTTGTGCCATTTGTTGAGCAAGTTGACCCATTTGAGTTTCCAGATTCTTTATGGATGCAGAGTGATTTTTCTGGATGGCTCTTGACTCTTCAATGAAAGAATTTGTGATTGTCACTAATTTCTCCATGGCACTCTCCCAAACAGCCTTTCTAGGTGGAAATTGGTTCGTTTGAGCAACTTGTTGACCCTGAGAAACACCTTGCTGATCTCTCCAGGAAAAATTTGGATGATTTCTCCAACCAGGATTGTACGTATTAGAGTAGGGGTTATTCTGCCTGTTGTTATTACTCACAAAATTCACCCGTTCTAGTTCTTCTACCTCATTATCATCCAGTGCTTCACAGACTCCAGTTTTATATGCTCCTCCACAAAGGTTACAACTAGTCTGCTTTAGCAATTTGACAGGGGCCACTTGTGGTTGTATATTTAGAGCTGCCATTCCTTTCTTTATCTCAGTGGCGATAACCTCTTCCATCTTCGATAGCAGCCTGCCTGGAGCTAACCCATCCATAACATTCAATTCCATTACACCACTTGTTGAACCACCACTTCTGTCATACAACATCATCTGTTCATTTGATGCCATGATCTCAATAATCTTTCGTGCTTCTGCTGCGGTTTTGTAATTCAAAGAACCACC
>NC_021166.2:20492611-20501451 GCF_000331145.2 Cicer arietinum
TGTCTTTCCCTTTGTCTCCTTTCTCGAGCTGCCTTTCTATGTGCTTTCGCTGTTTTTTCAATTTCTGGATCAAAGGTAAGTTCAGCTGAGGACTGGCCTCGCATACAAGGTTAGACAAATTGTGAGTACTGAAGAGTTAAAGAAAGATAAATAATTAAGTAAAAATCAGATAGTTTTAAACAAATTTTTTTTTTATTTAGAAATAAAATAAAACAAGAAATTTTATTGCAAAGCAAAATTTTTCAATTCAGTAAATAAACTAAATTCAATAGTGATATGGCAATCCCCGGAAACGGCGCCAAAAACTTGATAGCGTTTCAGCAAGTGTACTGAATCGTTGCAAGTAATAATAAAACGGTAGTACCGAGTGTCGAACTCAAGGATTGCGTTTTACTATTGAATTATATTTGATTACTAGAATTGAACAAAAAGGTTCCCAAGTTGATTGAAATAATGTTTGAAATTAACAACAATAATAAAATTGATCTTTTATAATGAGAAAAATGTCAGGGATGAGTTTCACTTCGAATCCAACCTTGGTGTCTAATTTGATCCTAGTTACTGAATTCCTTTATTGAATTATTACCGAATTCTCTTTATTATTCTTGCCCTAATGTCTTAGTGACAGAACCTTTAATTCCAAAGTAACCCCTAATTCCTTAGTGGATTTAAGATTAGAATTAAGCATTACCGTATAGAAATTCTCTTGTAAATTATTGCTTTGCAACTAATTTAATTGGTTTCATGACCTGCATCTATCCCTAGACTACAAATTCATGAATTTCTCATCTCAAGCATTCGTAAAGTCCACTTCCGTTTCAAAATACAAATCGTAGAACATTTTAATGTTGATCAAGCAATAAAAAGCATTAAGCACAGAGATGAGAAAAACAATTCAATAAACTCATTCATATAACTAGAAATCAAATCAGAAAAATAAGGGTTTCATCTGGTTACACTCATCCCTAACAAATAGGGTTTAGTTACTCATGACAGAGATACAAAAGATAAGGATTAAAGAAGAATTACAAGAATGATTCATGGATGATTCTTGATAAAACTGCTTCAATGGCGTTAGAAACGGCCGTCTTTGAGTTTCTATGCTAGGGCACAAGTCTCCCAAGTTCCCCAGAGTCAAAAAAAATCCCTAAAACAGTAAAAATCTGCGTTTTTATGATTCTGGTGCGCGTCGCGCGCCCCAGGCGCGGAAAAACGCGCTCCAAGCGCGCGTTGGCAGAGCCTGATGCTGAGAAATGCGCTCCAAGCGCTCAGGACGCGCTCCAGGCGCATTTCAGCTGCTGTCTGATGTATTTTGCATTTTTCTCATGTTTTGCTTCTGACTTTGGTCCCGGTGTCTTCATGAAAGTTGTAGATATGGATCGTATCTTTCATTAGCACTTGGAATGACACTACTTGGACATCTAGAACTCCAGATATGGCTGAAATACTCCACATATGTCATGTTGATTTTTCACCAAAATTCAGCACTGCACTAAAACAAAACGCAATGTAAAATTACGACAAATTCCTACTTAATCAACGAAATAAAAACAAAAAACATTTTATTAACTCAAAGAACAAAAATCAACAAAATGTATCAAATAAATCCTTAATTTAACTGATGATTGAGGATAAATAAGACTAAAACAGTGGGAAAATATGCATATGATGAAGAGTCATCAGTGACCCTTTACAACTATTGTGGAAATCTGGGCTTTCCCCTCAGATGAGAGCCAGGACGATCCTGCCGGTTCGTACCCTACGGATGGGAATGCTTGACGGGAGCTATGTAGGAGGATCTCACGGGGTGCGTGGAGATCACTCAGGGTGTATAATTTTTTGGTAGGATGATCAGATTAGGTTGATGTATAGGGACTAGGCGTCCTTCTTTTTGGGTTGCAGTATTTTAATTTGGAAAACTGTACCTATACTAATATTATCTGTTTGACATTTTATTATGATGGGGTCTATGTACCACTTTTTGAAGTGTAAATACTTGGATTCGTATTTTAAAACTTTTCCGCTGCTTGTCAATTCTGTTGACTTATTTGTCGTTGTGTTACGAATTAAATATTTATTCAAAGGTATTTTACTTAATTATTCCTTGTTTCATGAGTCTGTTTTAAAAAAAAAAATACACCATCGCTTTGAAAATCGGGGTGTTACAATCATACTCAAGCAAAAGCTCCAGTTCTCTTATACTAGATTCAACAATCTTTTTACTAAGTTATTTATGATAATCAATTTTGAACAAGTGTTGAAAAGATTCTAATCCTATAACCTTCTTTTATAATTTCAATTGAAACTCAAGTCTATTCCTTAAAGATAGTTTTGATCAGAAGGTATCGTGTTAAATCCTTTCTAGACAGAAAGATATCTATAAAAATCATTTCAAGGTTGAAAGGTGAATGTTGTAACTGGTCAAGAAAAATTGGGTGAAAGCAAGAACATTCTTGTGAAGCACATTAAATAAAAAAACTCACAATTGTGAGGACTAGATGTAGTCCACCTTAGATGAACTGTGATACATCTTTGTGTGATTCTCTTATCCCTATCCTTTATTATTTATCACTCATTATCGCTAATCACGTAGAAATGATATGTTTCATTTATTTTTTACTAACCAAGAACGTTCTTCATTTTTTTTATAAATAGCCAACATTGATCTTGAGTTAGTTTAACTTAAAAGCAGCAATTAATATTTTAATAAAGGGAATCACAATTCAACCCCCTTCCTTGTGATTAATATTGCTACTTCGATTGACATCAAAGCACGGTGATCAATGCATTTGGGCACATGTTTCTAACTTTGTACTATGACATTGTGATAGTTCTTATAGCCAAGATTACGTGACTTGGTGCAAAACCCTAATTTGGAATTTTATGGGGTCTAAACTGCTGATTACGTGACTTGAGTTTTTTCTTTTTTTGTAATAATATTTAGTATCGGACCACTTATTTTTCTCCCTATAGCTTTTAGAGTCCAAATTCGAGTACTATATATTATGGTACTCATATACAAATACTCAAAGTTTTCTTGTTCTTGGATAAATAAAACATTTTCAAAGGAAGACTAATTTCTCAAATTAATCCACTGTTTCAAAATTTCAGCAAGACCTTGAGGTTCATTTTATAATGTTAATTTCACGTTGATTATTCTATTTCTTTTTATTCGCTTATATTATTATTCTTAAGAAATAATGATGACTGCCACAAAGTGTTTATTGCATTTTGAAAACAAGTAATGAATGAAAAATGTTAGAAGTGATCATGGAGGAGAATTTGAAAACAAGTTTTTTGATAGTTTTTGTGATGAGAATTCTGATCTCTTTCAACCCCCTTCCTTGTGATTAATATTGCTACTTGGATTGACATCAGAGCATGGTGATCAATGCATTTGGACACATGTTTCTAACTTTTTACTATGACATTTTGATAGTTCTTATAGCCAAGATTAGTTTTTTTAGCATGTTTCTAAATTTTGGTTGTAATTGAATTTTAATGCTATTATTTGCATATTGATCGTTGCAAGTACACGTTTAAAAGGTAAAAATCAAAAATACAACTTTTAAGTTGGTGCAAATGCCTAATTTGGAATTTTATGGGGCCTAAACTGCTGATTACGTGGCTTGAGTTTTTTTTTTTTTTTTTTTGTAATAATAGTTAGTATCGGACCACTTGTTTTTCTCCCTATAGCTTTTAGAGCCCAAATTCAAGTACTATATATTTTGGTATTGATAGCGTTTCAACAAATGTACTGAATCATTTGCAAGTAATAATTAAAACGGTAGTACCGAGTGTTGAACTCAAGGATTGCGTTTTACTATCGAATTATATTTAATCACTAAAATTGAATAAAATTAACAATAGTAATAAAATTGATCATTTATAATAAGAAAAATGTGAAGGATGAGTTTCACTTCGAATCCAACCTTGGTGTCTAATTGGATCCTAGTTACTGAATTCCTTTATTGAGTTATTACCGAATTTTCTTGATTATTCTTGCCCTAATGTCTTAGTGACAGAACCTTTAATTCCAAAGTAACCAATAACTCTAGTGGATTTAAGATTAGAATTAAGTCTTACCGTATAAAAATTCTCTTTTAAACTATTGCCTCTGCAACTAATTTAATTGGTTTCATGACCTGCATCTATCCCTATACTACGAATTCATGAATTTCTCATCTCAAGTATTCGTAAAGTCCACTTCCGTTTCAAAATATAAATCGTAGAACATTTTAATGTTGATCAAGCAATAAAAAACATTAAGCACAGAGATGAGAAAAATAATTCAATAAACTCATTCATATAACTAAAAATCAAATCAGAAAAATTAGGATTTCATCTTGTTACACTCATCCCTAACAAATATGGTTTAGTTACTCATGACAGAGATACAAAAGATAGGGATTAAAGAAGAATTACAAGAATGATTCATGAACGATTCTTGATAAAACTGCTCCGATGATGTTAGAAATGGTCGTCTTTAAGTATCTCTGCTAGGGCACAAGTCTCCCAACTTCCTAACAATCGAAAAAAGATCTTTAAAAAGTGAGAAAAATGAGTTTTAATGTGTTATGATGTGCGTCGCGCGCTTCAGGCGCGAATGGACAATGACATCAACGTGAAATGCGCTTGGGTTGCACCCGGGGAGCGGATCAACAGTAACATCAGCGTGAAATGCGCTTGGGGCGCGCAACATCTTCTGTCTGGAGTTTAGTGCATGTGTCTCCTCTTTTGAGTCCGAATTAGGTTTTGGGGTCTTCATGACAATTGTATCTATGGATCGTAGCTTTCATTTGCATTTGGTTTGACTCCAATTAGACATCTAAAACTCCATATATGGGTAAAATACTCCACATAGGTCATGTTGATTTCTCACCAAAATTCAGCACTGCATTAAAACAAAGAAACAACGCAAAACTCTGAAAAATCTCTACTTAATCAAGGGAATAAGAATATAAACATTTCATTAAAGCAAAGAAATAAAATTAACAAAATATATCAAATAACTCCTTAAATTAACTAATGAATAAAAGATAAATAAGACTAAAAACAATGAAAAATATGCATATGATGAAGATTCATCAGGTACTCATATATAGATACTCAATTTTTTCTTGTTCATGGATAAATAAAACATTTTCGATGGAAGACTAATTTCTTAAATTAATCCACTTTTCAGAATTTCTGCAAGATCTTGAGTTTCATTTTATAATGTTAATTTCATGTTGATGATTCTATTTATTTTTATTCGATTATGTTATTATTCTTAAGAAATAATGATGACTGCCACAAAGTGTTTAGTGCATTTTGAAAACAAGTAATGAATGAAAAATATTAGAAGTGATCATGGGAGAGAATTTGAAAACAAGTTTTTTGAAAGTTTTTGGGATGAGAATGGAATCTCACATAACTTCTCCTCTCCTAGAACACCACAACAAAATGAAGTTATAGAAAGAAAGAATAGATCCTTTCAAGAAATGACTAGAACAATATTAAATGAGATGGAAGTTACAATTAACTTTCTAGAAAGCCATCTTGTAGTTAGTAATTAGTTAAGAGAGGAAATGCTATAAAAGAGAACAAACTTTTTAGAGAACAAACTCTTTAGAATAGGAAGGATTGCATTCAATAGGGTCGTATCTAAGAAAAGTGAAATAGTGAACTTGACTTAGAATTTGAATTTTATCCCGGAGAAATCTTTTTAAAAAAATAATAAGAATATACTGGGAGGATCACCTTTGAAAAAATCACAAAACTAGTTTCAATCCATCCCCTGTATTTGAAGTTTGATTTCACTTCTATTTCAATAATGGCAATAGACAATAATCCTTGGTTTAAATCTGTTCTTATCGATTCAATCTTGATTATAAAAGCTAGTTCAAAATAAAATTAAGCTAATACTTGAATAAAGTTAATAATGTGTGTGCACACCATAAAATCATATATAATCAGTTTTGTATCTTCATATGACAAATTCAGATAATGGACACAATTTTAGGTGCTCTAATAATGTAGTGACAATAGTTTGGTTCCAGAAATTGGACATCTTATGTTAATAGAAAATAATGATGAATCGCGATTTCTTGCAATCCTAAGATAAATACACTTCCCGTTCTTATTTCCCCTTGTATTTAAGGGTCCAACTGCATCGTTTATAAAGCAGAGACTCTTAATTATTTTTCGTAAAAGGTGGGGAATTCGGGTCTAGTTGTTTCTCATATGTAGCATGTGATTGATACTCTTTTCTTGGGTGAATGAATGGTGGAGAACTGGTGCACTCGTAGGACGATTCTCTAAAGTTTTGAGGTAGTCTTAGGTCTTTGAATGAACTTTACAAAAACAATTGGGGTAAATGTGGGGTACACATTTTTGGGGATCGCATAAAGTTTCCTAAATTGTAATGTTGGGTCTCTCTAGTTTAAGTATCTTCATTTACCAATAGGGGATAACCTTCATAGGGAATGAAATTGGGCACCATTAATTCGTTTAATTGCTAACTAGTTGGGTTCACATAGTTATAGGTATATTGGTCTTGGTTGTAGGGTGGTCCTTATTAATTTGGTTTTGAATAGTATCGTTATATTTTATCTCTCTTTTATGAAGGTGTTGACCTATGTGTGGAAACGGGTTGTCTGGCTACATAGTTGTTCCTTTTAGGGTGATTTAATGGGGCCTCCAAATTCTCTCGCGTTTAGTGGTCGAAGGTCTATAACCCTAAAAGTATGGGGGGTTAAGACTTGGCTATTTTAAATAAGTGACGGTGGAGGCTCATTTAGGGGGGTTGTGGGTCAATTTTATGGAGGGACATAATTCATTCAAGAAAGGGTAACCAAATGACGTCTGCTTATTTGGGTGGTTATTCTAGTGTTTATGATCAACGTTGTCTTGATGGAAAGGTATTTCGTTATAAAGTTCAAAGATAGATTTTTCTTCAAATTGATTCTATGAATGTGTTGCAAATGTGGTTGGTAATGGTTTAAAAACGTCTTTTTGGGAGGATATGTGGGTAGGATCTATTCGTCATATGGGTTAATTTAATAGACTTTTTCAGGTTTCAGATCAAAGATAGACATTGGTCGGTAATATGGATCATTGAGTTGCAAATGTGTTGTGTGGGAGTTTAGGTGGATGAGAGTTTTATTCATCTAGGAGTTTGAGTTTGAGTTGGCTGCCAATTTGGATCTTTTCCTAAATAAGGCCACTCTTTCTTTTCTAGATATTTATTGGGCTTGGAAGTCAAATTCCAAATGTGTTTATTTTGTTAGTTCGGGTTACTTATTGCGTGTAAGTAATTCCCATAATAGAAATGCTCTATCAGAGGAGGATGCCCAAGTCTTGGAAAAGATTTAGAAGACTTAGGCCCTTCTATAGGTTATGGTCTTCTAGTGGAAATTACTTCAGGATAGGATTCTCGTAGACAAAAGGTTATTGTTTACCTTACTGATATGTCTTGTTTGTTTTTTGGGGAGCGAATGGAATCAACTACTCAATTTTTTTATTACTTGTGATCTGGTATTTCAAGTGTGGTATATAAAATTATGATGGTTATGCTGGGAGTTAGTGTTGCCTCATGATCTAGCTTGTCTTTTTGCAGTGGTTGAAACTCTTGTTGTAACACCCCGATTTTTAACAGCGTGAGTGTATTTTTTTTTTCAAAACAAAGAAATAAAATAAAGAAAATACTTTTGGATGAAATATTTAAGTCATAACACAACGACAAAGAAGTCAACATAATTTACAAGCAGCGGAATAGTTTTTGAAATACGAATCCAAAGTATTTACACATCAAAAGTGGTACATGGAACCCATCAAAATAAAATGTCAAGCTGACAATATTGGCGTAGGTACACTCTTCCAAATCAAAATGAACTCATCCCAAAAGAAAGACTTCTAGTCCCTATGCAACCACCTAATCTGATCATGCTACAAAACTACACCACCCTGGTGATCTCCACGCGCCCCGCGAGATCCTCCTGACACAGCTTTGGTCAAGTATGACTAACTACTTTCCCATCTCTAGGGTACTAACCGGTAGGATGATCCTGGTTCTTATCTGAGGGCAAAGCCCAGATTTCCACAATAATTGTAAAGGTCACCAACCGAAATTAACAAACATCACATAACAAAATTCTTATATTTTCATATGCTCAAAAGAACCTTTCGTCTTAGCATACTCCTCGAAAGGGTTTTCATATGTCCAAAAATGCATAAACAATATTGAAAAATGAAGTTTTGACAAATTGCATTGTCGTAGCCGAATACAATTGAGAAAAGGCAGATTTTCAATTCTAAAATGGCTCTGAATCAATCAACACTTCAAACATTAATGTTATCAACTATGAACACATAATTAACACCAAATTAATCTCCACAAATTCACACCTCAATCACACATCGAATATTCATTAAATCAATTATGAACACATAAATACATCAAAACTTGATCAACCTAACTTCACACCTCAAAGTAATTACGACAAATCACAACAATAACCGAATATGTATATACAATTATCAAAGTATAACAAACATGACTCGCGTGCCAAGCATCCTAATGCAATGCGTATATGCCAAAATGCATCATTTCGGAATTCCAAACCAAAACCCTCATCGAGGGGCATAAATCATAATTGTACAGCCTCTCATAGACCAGTACTAATTACTGAGATGCAATCTCTCACGGACCAACACGATTTACTAGCGTGCAGTCTCTCACAGACTAGCACGACATACAAGAGTGCAGTCGCTCACAGACCAGCACAATTTTCTAGAGTGCAATCGCTCACAGATCAGCACATTCTAGAGTGCAATCTCTCACAGATCAGCACGACGCG
>NC_021166.2:20502314-20510526 GCF_000331145.2 Cicer arietinum
AATAAAATACTCTAAACTTTTTTTCTTTTTAAACTCAATCAAAAAGTAATTTAAAGAGTAACATTTTAAACTCTAACCATTTTTAATTTCATTCTATCTTTTTGCTTAAACTCTTTAACTTAGTTAAAATTTGAACTTTTTTACAACTTTAACAACGCTAATTTTTTGTAAAATTTCAATTTCAGTTCAAACTCATTTATTTGAAAATAACTCATTACGTAACTCAAACTCATCAAATTTAATTATCGCCAATTCACACCGACAACAATCAATTCAATTCCACAACACACATATAACACCTCAATTAAATTTCAACAATTCAAACATAACTCACCCAATTTCAAAACTCCACATTTTTACACATAAACCACCAAATTTCATCAATTCATTTTCTACAAAATCCACAAATAAATCACATCTCAAAAATTCATAATAATAATTAGGAACATATAAATCACACCAAACTTGAATCACCACAAACCACACCTCAAATTTAAATTTCACTAAATTACAGATAATCACATTAAATTAATTTTTCACAAAATCACGCCTCAAATACATCAAATTTCTTTTCCACAAAATCACAAATAATTTCCTAAATGCAAACTAAAAGTTTGAAAGTTTATGTTTGTGGCTTTTTTGAAAAACCAACACTTTACTTGTTTTGCTTTTGAAACAGAGGTGAAGAAAGAAAGAAGATGCAAGGCAACGTGAATGCTACTGAGAACATTCTCTTCCTTTCATTGCCTTTTATACACACGCACATGTGTATATATATATATATATATATATATATATATATATATATATATATAATATATATGTTAAAATAATAATAATATATAATAATAATAAATATCTAAACAAATATCTATATATTTTTATAACAATCGTCATTACACTTGTCACCTCACGTCACATCATAAATCACTTTTTCAGAAAAATATCTACTCTCGCCGTAATTCAATGGGCAGATGAATTTTTCTGAAAAATGCTACATCTCAGAAAAATGTGGGTAGGATCTATTCGTCATATGGGTTAATTTAATAGACTTTTTCAGGTTTCAAATCAAAGATAGACATTGGTCGGTAATATGGATCATTGAATTGCAAATGCGTTGTGTGGGAGTTTAGGTGGATGAGAGTTTTATTCATCTAGGAGTTTGAGTTGGCTGCCAATTTGGATCTTTTCCTAAATAAGGCCACTCTTTCTTTTCTAGATATTTATTGGGCTTGGAAGTCAAATTCCAAATGTGTTTATTTTGTTAGTTCGGGTTACTTCTTGCGGGTAAGTAATTCCCATAATAGAAATGCTCTATCAGAGGAGGATACCCAAGTCTTGGAAAAGATTTAGAAGAGTTAGGCCCTTCTATAGGTTATGGTCTTCTAGTGGAAATTACTACAAGATAGGATTCTCGTAGACAAAAGGTTATTGTTGACCTTACTGATATGTCTTGTTTGTTTTTTGGGGAACGAATGGAATCAACTACTCAATTTTTTATTACTTGTGATCTGGTCTTTCAGGTGTGGTATATAAAATTATGATGGTTATGCTGGGAGTTAGTGTTGCCTCATGATCTAGCTTGTCTTTTTGCAGTGGTTGAAACTCTTGTAGAGGGAATTAAGAATACGCTAGGTTTGATTATGGTCTAACATTCAATTGTGTGGTCTTCTTGGAAGTCCCGAAATAAAGATTTTTGGAACCAAGTCGGTCCCTTGAACATTTTCACTTTGTGGTTTTCATGTTAACAAAGATACTTTGTGAAAATAATTTATTGTACTAATAATTTGATTGAGTGTGCAGTAAATAGAACACATAACGAGATGAAGTCACTCATTTTACTAAACAACTAACTCATTTTTTTTAATCACTAAAAATAAAACTTTAACTTCAAAGTAAATGTTTTTCGTTCAAGAATTGAAACATAGGCAAAATGTAGTTTTCATAAGACATTGTTTCTACTGGTTTAGAAAATGTTTTTCATTAATTATTTTTATCAAAAGGTTAAACTTCAAATCAAAAGTAGTTTCTACTGGAAAATACTTAAGACATTGACTAAACCGTATGGTTCTTCAAAAGATAACAACTTTAGAAATAAAACATAGTTTTCATCATAAAATTTCATTTTGCAAGTTTATCTTTTAAACCAAAAATCATACTTTACCTATTTTAATTTATTTTATTATCGAAATCGATATTTTAAACCATAGGTATAATTTTCTTCTATCAACAGAACACTTAAATCAAGGTAATATCACTTAAATCAAGGTTAGATCTCTAAACCCAAAAAAAAAATATCAAGCATACATATAACTGATTTAAATAAAGGGTAAAATTATTAAAAGAATTATATTAATAAATCAAGCTAAGTGATAGAACAATATATCAAAATTTCAACAAAATCAGAGTAAAATTTTGGTAAAGTGAATCATAGTTAAGTAATAGAAACAACATACTAAAATATAATATCATTATTCGAGAATAATTAAAATAATAAAATAATCAATATCATGTTAATACTTAATTTATTTTATACCAACAAACGAAGAACATTGATTACAATAAAAATTTAAAGTCGTTAAAAATTTAAAAAAAAATAATATTCAAATAAACTTACAATATCCAAATTAATAACATATAACAGAAAATTGCATATTTGTCTTGACATAATTAAAGTAACTTAAATATTCATGCCTTCAAATCTACAATGTTGACTACCAAATTATTATAAAGAAAATGAAAAATATGAATCATAAACACCGCACAAAATGGAGGGGAAAAAAAGCCACACAAAGACCACAAATAATGCCACACATTGAAGACGAGCCAAAGAAAAATTCGAGAGAAAAACATAATCTACGTAAGAGCCTAAAATAAAAGATGAAAAAGAAAAATTATACAAAGGAATAATTTTGAGTAAAAAATAATTCTAAATTACTCTTTAGTGAATGAAGAACAAAATGAAAACAAAATAGAGTGGGACACATCATGACAAACAAATATATAAAGAAAATTAAGCACATATTTATTAAATATTTCAAAATTAATATTTTGCAAAATAGATTAATTAAAGTATTTAACTTTTTAAAAATATGTTATAAAATATTCTCGATATATTCAAGATAATTAATTATAAAATAAATAATCAAAATAAGATATAGTTAAAAACAATTAAATACAACAATGTGCTTATTTAACATATTGCAAATACATAATAAAATATTACTTTCATTACCAACACACGTAAAAACACTTAAATTTTATTTTTTTTAAATATTTACGCTAAATCTTATAAAAGTACTTATATAATATTTATAAATTATATTACTCATTAAATGTATAAAATTATGACACTATAGTAAGTACACATATGAAGAAAATTAATCACAAAAATTATTTATATATATTTCAAAATATTTTTAATATCAAATTTTAATTATTTAAAGTGTTAATTGATAAAATAATTTATTATAAAATTTAGGATGTTACAATTATTTTCTCATTTAAGAAATTTTGTCTCCAAAATTTTCTGGTAGATAAGTGAACTAGTATCTAAACCACTCACAAGAATCGACCGTAATATCTAAGGATATATAATAAATATATTGAAGGCAAAACATGTCAAAAGTCAATTAACTTAATTTGATATGCTAATTAACATGACACAATGAATCATTTAAACACATAACACAACATTTCAATCATGAAAGTAACAACACAACTATTCATTAAAAGCATCAGGTTATTGTCACCTCTTTTATCGATGATGACTGATTGGGGTAGCTAGTCCCTCTTACTTGTGTAGTCAATTACTTATGGTAACCATAATTGTGTCATCCAAATTCAAATATGAGTAATTAAGAGTATCCTTACGTGGTGTGAGTGTACAAAGGCGGAAGGCGGCACCAAAACTCCTACCCCTTACCTCAAGTTAAAAATCCACTTAATTACACATATCTAATAATTTATTTGTAATTTACAACTAATTATAACAACAAAATAAAGAACACTTGCATCAATATGAAACATGAATTAAAATAAAGAAATATAGAATTATTTCACTTTTAAACACTCTCAATTACTCTAAAAACTATTCACAAATTCTCAACACTTAGAACGCCTCAAAACACAAACATTTTTACCTTCACCTATAATCACATATACATGCAAATAAATAATTGAATAATTGGCATCATGGTGTAAAATATTCTCTTAGCAATCCAAGAACAAGAAATTTATCACAATTAAATTAATAATTCACCTTTTTTTTTCTTGAATCAATCTTTATCATTAAACAAAAATTGAAACAAAGATTTTTCAATTAGCAAGTAAAGTAAGCAACTATTTTTACTCGAAATTAATATAACAATCATAAAATTAAAATAAATCTCGTAGTACATAAATTATTTTAGTGGTTAATCAATACTCTAAAATTTGATTTTAAAGACTAATATTATTTTAAAAGGATCACTAATCTTTTAATACCATAAAATAATTTTTTCTTCATAATTTCAAACTTTTCCTTAGATTACTTCTTAATGAATCTTACGATTTTTTTTAACTACTTTTAAAATTAATAAGATTACTAAAATTTCACAAATATCTTTACCACCAAAATACCTCTCAAGATATTTAAACACTCTTAAAATCATTTTTTTTTACCTATATTTTTGAAATCAAATCAAATCATGTATATAAAATTAGATACCAAATTTTTTAACTCACCAAGACTCCTTGTAACACCCTAAATTTTATGATAAACTATTTTATTAATTAAATAGAATTTTAAATAATTAATTTGATGTTAAAATTATTATGAAATATATGTTAATAAATTTTGTGATTAATTTTCGTTATATGAATATTTTCTATGATGTACTAGTTTGATACACATTATATTAAATGAGTGACATAAATAATAAATATTTTATTTTATTATATTATATTTTTTTTAAAGTAATAGTATTTTAGTATAATATTTTGAAGAATAAGATTTTATGCGATTTTACGTGTATATATGTGCACCTAATTAATATAACATTCTTTTATGTGTTTGACTAATATTAAATGTGTACTTCATTATATTTATTTAATTCTAAATATATTTTATTTTAATTATTTATTTTATAAATAATTATCTTGAGATAGTGGTAATATTGTATTTGATTTTTTTTATTTTTATATACTTATTATGATATTGTGACTATATATATATATATATATTTAGTATGATTTAGTAATTAATATAAAGTGTTGATTTTATACTTATTTATTTTATAATTTTGAATATTCTCTAATGATTATGGTATTTTAATGTGAGTATTAAAAAAAAAGTATTGTTAAGGTGATTATTTTGAATATGAGAGTTTTGTTTATGAATATATTTTAAAAAATTAATTACTTTATTTTATAAAATATTAGTTTGGAAATATTAGCAATATTTAGTAATTAAATTATGTTAAAAAAAATATTAAAACGTTAGTCTTAGTAATTATTGGTCTTACGAAAACGGAGAAACTTTTCTGAAACCATATTTAGTATTTATCCTTTTAAATAAAACCAATAATTACTAAGACTAATGTTTTAATATTTTTTTTAACATAATTTAATTACTAAATATTGCTAATATTTCCAAACTAATATTTTATAAAATAAAGTAATTAATATTTTAAAATATATTAATAATCAAAACTCTCATATTCAATATAATCCCTATAGTAATACTTATTTTTCCAAATTATCAAATTAAAATATTACCATCGTTAGAGAATAGTCGAAAGTTTAAAATAAATAAATATAACATCAACAATTTATATTAATTACTAAATCTAAATAAATATATATAAAATCACAATGTCATAACAAGTATAAAAAAATAAAGAAAATCAAACACCATATCAATTATATCTCAAAATAATTATTTATAAAAAAAAATAACTAAAAATAGAAAATATTTATAAATAATTGAAATATAACTACGTGCATACTTAACATCAGTCAAGCGCACAGAAAAATATTACATTAATTAGGTACTCATATATACACGTAAAATTGTGTAAAATACTATTATTTTTAAAAAAAATATATCAAATAATAAAATATAGTATTTATTATTTATATCGCACATTTAATCTAATATTTATAAAACTAGCACATCATAAAAATCACTTATATAACAAAAATAAATCTCAAAATCTATCAACATATATTATAAAATAATTTTAACATCAAATTAATTATTTAAAATCTTATTTAATTAACAACATAATTTATTATAAATTTTGGGATGTTTAATCTATAGTAATATCTTTTAAAATATAATAGTGATTGATTCTTGTGATAATCATGATTTTATTGAACTTATTTCGAATTCCACCAGGAAATAATTATAAAAGTAAAAGGATATTGATTTTTATAATATCTTTTTAGTGTTATTTCTGTTAAAATTCTTTAAAGATTGTTTTTTTTTCTTCCTAAATTAGATCTATTTTTCATTAAACTTTTATTTTTTTTTCTTTTATTATATTATAATCTTTTATTTTTTTACTCAATATATGCTTTTACTTTTGTTTACTCAATACCATAAAAATTATATATATATATATATATATACACTCAAGTTTTCATAGACAATCACATAATTACAAAACCAAACATGGATTTTAGGTTTCCAATTATTTCTCTCCTCCTATATGTTTTTCTATTTAATTTTTTGGTTTGTCCTATTTATTCTTTAGAAATAAGTAGCCGCGAATTACAAATCAACAAACCTGCTGCCAAAACGATTCAGGTATGTCAAAATAAATCTGAAGACTTTCTTCGTGAGTTAGTATAATTTTAGAGGGTCTTTCGAAATTTTCAATATAAATTTCCATGTTTTAATAATATATTTGATGAATTTTTAAATGCATCAATATATAATTGGTCCTTATAAATACAAATCTTTTTTTGCTTTAGACCTTGTAAAATTTTTGTTTGATTTATATCCTTGTAATATTTTATTTTAGTTTTTTGTCCTTATAGTTTTGTTTTTGTCCTTGCAAAATTGATTTTTATTTAAATTGGTTTATGCAATTCCTTATATTGCAAATAATTGAGGAAGTAAAATAAAATATTATATATATATTGCAAAGACTCGTTGCATGGACCAAAATCAAACAAAAAAATCTTAAAACGACTAAAACTCAAAAAATCCATAATTAGAAGAACCAATCATATATTTATGTCTTTTTTAAAATTAAGGTTTTGTGAGATATATTTTGTTAAAACAAAGTATGGATTTTAAATGCTATCTATAAACTAAGATTTTGAAATTCACTCTAAAACTTGTAAAATATGACTACAATGGTCCGTATAATTTAAAAAAAAATGAAAATTAGTCCTATATATTTCAACATTTTCATATTCATCCTATATACAAATTAATTCTCAAATATTTTTGCAAATACATCCTTATAATTTCCTAAATTTTTCAAATTCATCCCTATAAATTAAAAATTTGGCAAATTAATTAATACCTCTATTTTTTTAAATTTCATTTATATCCCCTTTTCTTTGATATTTTATTCTTACCTTAAAACTTTAAAAACTTATAAAATTGATCCAACTTTAAATGAAAAATTACCGTATCCAAACAATTATTTAAATGGAGGAAACTCACTTGAAAGATTTGATTTGTTTAGAATTTTAAATTCTGTACAATTTTCAAATAATTTATCCTGAATAATTATTTTTTAAAGTCTTGAAGCTTAGAGTTTAACTTATATGGTTGTGTTTATGTTCCTTTTTTGCAGAGCCCTGATGGTGATATTATAGATTGTGTTATGTTTCATAAACAACCAGCTTTTGATCATCCTCTCTTGAAAGGACATAAATTATTGGTATTTTTTTTTGTTATTGAAATATGAAGAATTAAAAAATCCTTTTAAAAACTTATTAAGCTATTACATATCAATTTTATAATTGTGAAATTTACATGCATATTTTTTATATATAGAATCCTCCAAAAATTCCAAGAAAGCACAACCAAACGAGAATTTTGAACAACAAATTTCAATTGTGGAGTTTATCTGGTGAGACATGCTCTGAAGGAACAATTTCAATTAGAAGAACAAAAGAAAAAGAAATATTAAGAGCTACGTCTATTAGAAAATTGGGAAGAACATTCAATATTATACAAAAGGATAGCATTAACAATGGACACGAGGTAAAC
>NC_021166.2:20520526-20524208 GCF_000331145.2 Cicer arietinum
AACTCAATCATCAATCAAATGATTTATTCTATTTTTACTAAACGTTAATCTTATATATTTTTACTAAACGTTAATCTTTATATGAGTTCATCTCATTTATTTATTCTATTTTTATATTACATATCAAATCTCAATATTTTGTATATTTGATTCACCAATGGAGAGCCTTTATTTATTTTTATGATTTCACTTATGTTGTCAAGCTAATATGTTGTTCTGTGTCAATGTATAAGTAACATAACTTTGTCACAAAACAAAACACATTGTTGAAGGTTTAGTTTTTTTTTTTTTTTTTTCTGTAGGATCCGCCAAATGGGAATTGGTTGCTTAAATTTGGATCTATTTTTATTGAAGAAATTGGGTACTGGCCATCGTCATTATTCACACATTTAAACTATAAGGCAACGACGATTCAATTTGGTGGAGAAATAATGAATAGAAAGTCAACAGGGTCTCACACTTCTACCCAAATGGGTAGTGGACATTTTGCTGAGGAGGGTTTTGGAAAAGCTTCATATTTTAAGAATTTGCAAGTTATGGATTCAAATAGAAACTTGATTCCATTGCCAAATCTACAAGTGCTTGCAAGCAATCAAAATTGTTATAACATAAAAGGAGGGACTAATCATTTCATGGGAAATTATTTTTACTATGGTGGACCTGGCAAGAATGACAAATGTCCTTAAGAAGATGAATAGTAGATGAGAGTTCACTTTTAGGATGTGTTAATTTGAGCATAGTAGAAAAATGCATGCCATCATAAGTTTTTACGCTTTAGCTATGTTGTTAATATTTTTCCTAATAATTTTATAAAACATAAATTGTGCTTCTTTTTTTTTTCTTTCAAATTACTATATTAGAGTGATCTACCAATCCACAAAATTCAACGCAAAATGCTACAATAACTTCTCATGTGACATATTTGTTGAGCCAAAATATAAAATCAAGTGGTTTGAAGATAAGCAAACAAGTTAATTAATCACTAATCTTTATTTTGATTGTGTTGCTATTTAACTTGTGCTTTTGAATATATTATTTGAAGATAGGTAATCAAGTGCATATGTACAATAATTAAGATCATTATGGTTTATACAAGATCATTATGGTTCATAAGAATACATTCTTAGCAAACCAAGATCATTCTAGTTCATAAGAATAGTAGTTTGGGAAAAACAAAATCATTCTGATTTATTACAATATCATTTTGATCGATCAAGAATGAAAAGGACATTGCTGCAAATGCATGCACCTTCTGCAGAAAGTTCATTCTGATTTATTACAAATGCATACACCTTCGGCAGAAAGTTCAGCTTGCGTGTAAGGCAGAAAACTAACACCAAATAGTTGTTAAAACAATTCTCAGTCACAATATTCATTCAAGCACAAACAAATAACTTTTTGGGTGCAAAGGAAAAATATTTTGGATAAAATAGAACAATGTCTATTAATTACCATTATGAACAGTTGGATCAGTAATGGTAATATGAGCTTTCTTTAACCTTTATCGAGTCTATAAAAAGAACATCAAGGTGAAGACAACAACAATAGTTTCTAGGGCAATCAATTCATCACTAAAACAATCATACTCAAGCAAAAGGTCCAATTCTCTTATACTAGATTCAACAACCTTTTTACTAAGTTATTTATGATAATCAATTTTGAACAAGTGTTGAAAAGATTCTAATCTTATAACCTTCTTTTATAATTCCAATTGAAACTCAAGTCTATTCCTTAAAGATAGTTTAAGGGTTTTGTAAAAATTATTTTTTTGATCAGAAGGTATCGTGTAAAATCCTTTCTGGACAAAAAGATATCTATAAAAATCATTTCAAGGTTGAAAGGTGAATGTTGTAACTGATCAAGAAAAATTGGGTGAAAGCAAGAACATTCTTGTGAAGCACATTAAATAAAAAACTCACAATTGTGAGGACTAGACGTAGTCCACCTTGGATGAACTGTGATACATCTTTGTGTGATTCTCTTATCCCTATCCTTTATTATTTATCACTCATTATCACTAATCACGTAGAAATGATATATTTCATTTATTTTTTTACTAACCAAGAACGTTCTTCATTTTTTTATATAAATAGCCAACATTGATCTTGAGTTAGTTTAGCTTAAAAGCAACAATTAATATATTTAAAACGGGAATCACAATTCAACCCCCTTCCTTATGATTAATATTGCTACTTCGTTTGACATCAGAGCGTGGTGATCAATGCATTTGGGCACATGTTTCTAACTTTGTACTATGATATTTTGATAGTTCTTATAGCCAAGATTAGTTTTTTTAGCATGTTTCTAAATTTTGGTTGTAATTGAATTTTAATGCAATTATTTGCATATTTATCCTTGCAAGTACACGTTGAAAAGGTAAAAATCAAAGATACAACTTTTAAGTTGGTGCAAATGCCTAATTTAGAATTTTATGGGGTCTAAACTACTGATTACGTGGCTTGAGTTTTTTTTTTTTTTGTAATAATAGTTAGTATGGGACCACTTGTTTTTCTCCCTATAGCTTTTAGAGCCCAAATTCAACTACTATATATATTAGTACTGATAGCATTTCATTAAATGTACTGAATCGTTGCAAGTAATAATTAAAAAGGTAGTACCGAGTGTCGAACTCAAGGATTGCGTTTTACTATCGAATTATATTTAATCACTAAAATTGAATAAAATGTTCCCGGATTAATTGAAATTATATTTAAAATTAACAATAGTAATAAAATTGATCATTTATAATAAGAAAAATGTTAGGGATGAGTTTCACTTCGAATCCAACCTTGGTGTCTAATTGGATCCTAGTTACTGAATTCCTTTATTGAGTTATTACCGAATTCTCTTGATTATTCTTGCCCTAATATCTTAGTGACAGAACCTTTAATTCCAAAGTAACCCCTAATTCTAGTGGATTTAAGATTAGAATTAAGTCTTACCGTACAAGAATTCTCTTTTAAATTATTGTCTTTGCAACTAATTTAATTGGTTTCATGACCTGCATTTATCACATGACTACAAATTTATGAAGTTCTCATCTCAAACATTCGTAAAGTCCACTTCCGTTTCAAAATATAAATCGTAGAACATTTTAATGTTGATCGAGCAATAAAAAGCATTAGGCGCGTTTTAATGTGTTATGTTGTGCGTTGCGCGCTTTAGGCGCGAATAAACAGTGACATCAGCGTGAAATGCGCTTGGGGTGTACCCGAGCGCGGATACAGTAACATCAGCGTGAAATGTGCTTGGGGCGCGCAATATCTTATGTCTAGAGTTTAGTGCATGTGTCTCCTCTTTTGAGTCCGAGTTAGGTTTTGGGGTCTTCATGACAGTTGTAGCTATGGATCGTAGATTTCATTTGCATTTGATTTGACTCCAATTAGACACCTAAAACTCTAGATATGGCTGAAATACTCCACATATGTCATGTTGATTTCTCACCAAAATTCAGCACCGTATTAAAACAAAGAAACAACGCAAAACTCCGAAAAACCTCTACTTAATCAAGGGAATAAGAACATAAATATTTCATTAAAGCAAAGAAATAAAATTAATAAGATATATCAAATAACTCCTTAAAGTAACTAATGAACAAAAGATAAATAAGACTAAAAACAATAAAAAATGTGCATATGATGAAGAGCCATCAGGTACTCATATACAGATACTCAAAGTTTTC
>NC_021166.2:20524616-20534996 GCF_000331145.2 Cicer arietinum
AGAAAGAAAGAATAGATCCCTTCAAGAAATGGCTAGAACAATATTAAATGAGATGGAAGTTACAAAAAATTTCTAGACATAAGCAATTAACATTGCATGTTATATTCAAAATATAATTTAATTAGGCCAATATTGAATAAAACACCATATGAATTATGGAAGGGTAAAAAGCCAAATATCTCTTACTTTAAATAAATTTGGTTGTATTTGTTATATGTTAAACACTAAAGACAATATTGGCAAATTTGAAAGATCAAAAGCTTATAGAATGTTTAATAGAGAACTTAGATTATGGAGGAGTCAAGACATGTTAAAGTTGATGAGAAATAACTTGACCTTAAAAAGTCAAAGCAAGTTGAGGATACCACAAGTTTACTAGAACCAAAGGAAGCAAATGCAGACAAACCAAAAGAACCCAAACAATCAGAGGATGCAAGTAAGTCAGAGGAATATGACCAATTCAGAAGCAGTCAAAATAACTCAGACGTCAGAACTCGATGGAAGTAGAAGTTATCCCATCCAAAAAATATGATTATTGGAAATTATAATGCTCCTCCAAAGATTAGATCATCAATGAAGGACACAACCTTGTTTGGTCTACTATCATCAATTAAACATACCTTTGTTGATGAAACACTGATAGATGATGGATGGATCCCTGCAATACAAGAAAAGTTGACTAAATTTTCAAAAAATGATGTTTGGGATCTAGTACCTATATCAAAGAAAAACATTATTGGAACCAAATGGGTTTTCATAAATAAGTTAAGTGAAAAGGGAGAAGTTTTTAGAAACAAGGTCAGACTTGTTGCACAAGGTTACAATGAACAAGGTGTTGGTCAGCTTAGAGGCAATTTGTATCGTACTCCATTTTTCCGCTTATAATAACATTACATTATTTCAAATAGATGTTGAAAGTGTCTTCCTAAATGGATGTTAATTTAAGGATTAGTAGTATTCTTGGTTTCAATAATTTGAGATGAATATGATTTTAATCTCTGTAAATTTAATTTTTAGATTTCATCTCTTATTATTTTAGATTTTAACTTTTAGTCATTCACAAAATTTAACTATAAAAAATCCCTGATGTGGAACATTGTGTCATCATATTTTAATAATTTGACTTATTTTATGTACTTGACTTTGATTATTTTTTTTAATTAAAATAATTGAATAAAAACATTAATAAGTAATAAATAAAAATGAAAAAACATAAACCATTGTTCATTATCTTTAATGACAATTCCTACATTGTTTTCTTCGTCAATTAAGTGTGACAATAGACAATAATCCTTGGTTTAAATCTGTTCTTATCGATTCAATCTTGATTATAAAAGATAGTTCAAAATAAAATTAAGCTAATACTTGAATAAAGTTAATGTGTTCTAGAGTGCACACCATAAAATCATATATAATCAATTTTGCATCTTCAAATGACAAATTCAGAAAATGGACACAATTTTAGGTGCTCAAATAACGTATTGACAGTAGTTTAGTTCCAGAAATTGGACATCTTATCTTAATGAAAATAGTGATGGATCACGATTGATTGCAATCCTAAAATAAATACACTCAATTTCTCAAAAAGTAATTTATTTCAACTATTGATTTCCAATCAAACTATTCAATTCACAGCTAGTTTTACGCCATAAAACAATATCAGTCGTTGAACTAAATTCTAAATCAAAGACTGAGCTATAAAGAGCTATAACTACAATAATATGTCTATATTCTTATACATATCTGATACATTTTGTTAATCATGTGAAAGAATTGTTTATAATAGATTGATTACTTCAAATACAATACAAAGGGTACAAAGTTGGGATATATTGAAATTGCACAAAGCAACACAACTTTGAAAATGGAAATACATTGAAAAAACTTCATCAAACAAAAGCTCGTATCAATATTTTAACAAGTTAGCTTGTTTGGAGCAAAAATGGACAGCAAAAACAGGGGTTGTATTCAACATGGATTCTTGTGTCAATTACCATTTTGTCATAATTCTACCAACCTATTTCGACATCAAAAAAGCATAAATGATAACTAATGCAAAACTTATGATGGAAAAACAAGGAAGGAGACTTTAACATAAGGTACATCCAATTAAAATTTCAAGAACAAATTGTGCCCCATAGGTAAGATGTAAGAATATCAAATTTGGTTTTCAATTTGTATCAGAGCATACATCTCTGCTATCGGTGTAAATATTCAGTTTGGTTCAGTTTTCTGATGAAGAACGGATTGGTTTGGTATCATATCAAACATCATAATTCCACATATACATAAAGAACAAAAAATGCTTTTTAAAATGCATACAAATTAAATTCATAATAAAACCCAAAAAATCAAGCAGATTTCTACTTCAAAATCAGAAAACCAACCATTCAACTTAAAATCCAAAACACCATGAGAAATAACATAAAAAATTCGGAAATATCAACTATCAATTACTCAGTTCAAATAGATCAAACTCTCAAACATTACTTAATAATTATTAAAATTAAAATAGAACTTAAAAGACAAAAAAAAAAACCTAAGCAGTAAGAAGAACAGCACCACCAGCCTCTTTAATCTTCTTCTCAGCAATCTTGGAAACAAGTTTAGCTTTAACAACAACAGGCTGATTCTTCGGCAAAACACCTTTACCCAAAACCTTAAAGTAACCAAACTGAGTAACATCGATCACTGGTGCAGTTTCCTTCGATTTAGAAGCTTTATCCTTCACCTCTTGAGGAAGAAGAGACCAGAGAGTGTCGATGTTCACCGTTGGACAGTGGAATTTGTTGCGGAGTTTGTGGAAGTAACGCATTCCTACTTTACCGAAGTAACCGGGATGGTACTTGTCGAAGAGGATGCGGTGGTGGTGCATGCCTCCGGCGTTTCCTCGTCCTCCAGGATGCTTGCGGTGTTTGCCTATGCGTCCGTGGCCGGCGCTGACGTGGCCGCGCTTCTTGCGGTTTTTCTTGAGGCTGGTGGTCATGGTTAGATGTGGTTGAATCTAGGGTTCGGCGAAATGGGAATGGTAACGTGGTGATTTCGGTTTAACAGCATTTTGTTGTTGATAAATTGGGCTTTTTGTGGCATTGAGCCCATACCTTGTCTTATGTTTTAACCCCACAGAATTGCTCATATGCTCCGCCCCAGAAATTTCGAAAATGCCCTTACTCAAAGGATATAATGGGGCTTTATTTTTTTAGATTCACCAATTTTTAGAATTTTTACACTATTAATTCGGTTAATCCGAATAAGTATTGTTCAGAAGGACAAATCCGATAAGGGCATTTTCATATTTTTGAGAGTGTAAGATGAATAATTTTCTTTCCCCGATTGAAAAGGACAACACCTTTACCCACCTCACATTTTTTAAAACCATTCAAAAATGATAGCAACTAGATGAGTTTAGAGTATGGTAAACCTCATTAACTCAATGACCCAATCCAATCTCAATCGTCTAGTTCAGTGTTTTTTTAATTTGATTGAACTAATAGCAATTCGGTCAAAATCAAGCGTGTTTAATTTTCATTTTCTGTTCTGAAATTTTTTAAAAATTAAAATCAGTTTTAATTTTGAGTTTTTAATTTATCCGTTAGGTATTTTAATTTTTAATTGAGTTTTAGTTTTTATTTATTTGAATTACTCTTTTTATTCAATTTTATTATGAATTCACCAAATATAAAAAAATAATGACACAAAAATAATTCAAAATATATATAATTTTAATTATTTTAAAATAATTTAAATATTATAAAATTATAATTTATTTAAGTATAATAATTTTAGTAATAGTGGTTAAAAGTGGTAGTTGTGAATAATAGCAAGACATTGGTGATTGATATTCGAAGGTGGCTACAACTCTTTAAAGAGACAAATGATAGTTGGTGGTCATAATGTGATTGACGGTGACTATAGTGGTGAACAGTGGTCGGTGGCAGTGACAGATATGATGGTCGGTGGAGGTGGCGATGGTTGGTGGGTGGTCAAAAGGGGATGGTCAGTGGTGATGGTGGTGGCGATTGTTAGAAGTAGGTGGTTGGTGGTGGTCGATGATGAAAGTCAATGATCTCATAATAGTCGATACTCTAAATATGACAAAACTTTGTATATAATTATATATTTTGAATTAAAATTATCATAATTGTTTTCTTTTATTGTTTTTGTTAAAGAAATCATGTGACCATTTTTAAAATCCAACATAACAAATAGTCAACTTTTGTAAAAAGCTAAGTGTGGCTCTGATATCGAAAAAGGGATAAATTAAAGCAATCATTCAATTAAAACTAGATGAGTTAAAATCACATAATTAACAAACTAAAAGGTCAAAAATGTAACTAAATCTTTCCTATATCCATCTTATACTCTCCAATTGTCAATAAAAAACGAGGTTAAGCAATAGAATGGATGTCATTAGTTACTATTTCCTTTCATATTTTTAAAAAATATTCAAACAATAGAATATCATTTCATTCCACTATTACTCTACTATTTTCTATCACATACCAGTAATCTAAGCATGTCCTTAGTTATGTGGGTGATATGGGTGAGAGGCTAGCATCAACGTTGATCGAACCACATCATGCACAAGTCAATTAAATTAATTAGAAACACACTTGGAAAAACAATTTAGAGCGTATTTGGATTCAATTTGCATTCCAATAATACAAAATCACATTCAATCCAGTCTACTTTAATTTTGTGTAAAATTTAAATATCTAATAACTTTGAACCAATATTGACTTTGCCTCCAAAACTTTTTTTTAAAAGTGAAATTGTCCCCAAATCTTGATTTAACTCAAATTGGTAAAAATATATTTTTTGATAACAAATTTACAATATATTTGGACATTTGCTTGAAAGTTCAAAATAACACCGCATTGTATTTTTAGTCGCCATCCTTTGCAAGTTGGCTATGGCAGTTGTTGAAAATCTGCCATGGTGCTATCGTGACCAATATTTGACAGCACTCCATTTCACAATAAATATTATGGCATATGATTTATTATATATGGTGCATAGCAAAGCCGAAGGCAAAAACTAAAGGCATTATTATAAACATGAAGACACTTATAAATTAAAAAAGGAGAAATGTTTTTGTATCTATAAGAGTACTAAATTATCATGGTTTAAGCATTTGAATAGGATGCAAATATATGATCAACAATATAACACAAACCTTCACCATTAATACTAATCAAAGCCTATATGCATTGAAAATTACACCTCAATTTCCATATACTATGCATTTAGGAAATTTACAAGCCAAAGAACCCACTTTCAATTCACCATTTATTCTGGCTCAAGAGAAGAACACAACAACTTATGATCTTGGACTTCGACATTCCCATTGGGGTGGTGGATATTTTTTATGTAACTTCTCGTATTTGTCCATCATTCCAAGCTCCTTGAAGACATCTCCAACCATTGAGACAACAAAAATACTAGGTCGAACAGCAAGCTCCTCCATGTCTGCAAAAACCTACATGAGAAATTAAGTAAATATTGAGCCTGAATACACTTCTTATGTAGTCTCATTAATATTAATATAGAGGCATCTAAAAATGATAACTACTACACAATGTTAGAGCCTAGAGCATTATAAAAGAATAAAATAAAAACTACTCAAATATACGATGTATCAGAAGAACATTATAAAAAGAATAAATAGTTTAAATTGATATAAAAATCACAAATCATATAATATTTACCTCAAACATCTTGTCATGTATGCCCCTTTTAGAGTAGATAGATATCATTTTATTGAAGAATCTACGAGGCAAGCTTTACGTGTACTGCATTAATAACTTCGTACAAAGCTCTTCTGCCTCAGCCAGTCGATCTTCTTCTGCTAAAGCATTAAGTAATGTGAAATAGCTTCCCATTGTCTTTCCTTGACCCTTGCTTAGCATCCACTTTGTTACCTATAGTGTCATAAGTAATTTTCATAAACGCGTATTAGCTCAAAATCAAGATAGTTTTTGACTCGAAAGCTATTCCATGATTGAATATAAAGTTACATAAGCTGTTGGAAGAATAGATGAAATGGTAATCGATAAAATAAAACTCAAAAAGTAAACTAAATTTAGGCTAAATATCTATCTTTACCTCTGTTGCACCGACACTTTTGATCGAAGGTGTGTTCTGGTGTTAGATATGTGCCTGTGTCTGACACTGACACGAAATCGACATAATAATTGCATTCAATTAATTCATCTTCTCAAATTATTATCAGTGTCAGTGTTGTATTTGATGTCCATGTCAGTATCTGTGTTTATCTGTGCTTCATATATCTTTAAAGATATCAAAGCACTAGGTCAATACAACTTCAAAAGGAGACACAAGTTTGAATGGCAGAGATTAGAATTAAAAATTCAATAAAAAATAAAGATGAATACCTATTCATCTTCGGTAAGTATACTTGGAGACAAATAATACCTACCGAAAGAATAATAAAAACACAAAAGTTTCATATAATAAATGAGACATTTCTTGATGGAGATGCATTTTGTATGTAGTTTTTCTTTCGACCTATGTTTTGGGGTGTTTCTTCTTTCATCCTCAATGTTTTTCGAATATACAAAAATACACTTTCATATTAATCTATCTAGATAAAATTTGGGAGTTTTGATATGACTTAGAGGTGAGAAAAGATGCTTTCATATTTTTGTGGTAACATATGAGCTTCATTACATTCCAAATCAAAACACTCCCCCAAAAAGAAAAAAGAACACTACCAAACCCACACTACCACAGAAACACACAGTTAATAGAACTACCATACATCTTTGTAATTTTCAACAGTCTTCTTTTCTTTTTTTTGAATATACAACCATAACAATTAGATTTGAGCTTACAATCTTGTAATTTCAAGAGAACATCCTAACAAGAAAATATAATAAAATAACATATATTTTCTATTTGTTTACATACAATAATTTTACAACATGGACTATATACACTATGAACTAAAATGAAAAATTATAACACCAAATTAGAATCATCATCATCATAAATTGGAGAACTGGAACTCTTGTATGCAAGTGTAGTTCATCTTTGAATGAAGAGAGCAGCACCAACTAATCCCAACCATATTGTCAAACCGACCCAGAAAGCTCGATTTTTCCCTAATCCAGCAGGAGGTCTCCACACAAGAAAGTCCAAAAGGTTATCTCTAGATGATGGAAAAGGATTGTTCACTGATCCATTCTTTCGATCCTTGTTTTTGTCGCTCCATGTTCCCGCATAACTACAAATATATAGTAACTATTACATACATGATATATCTTATATTCTCAAAGTCACAAAAGTATCACGAATAATAAAGTAATTTTCAGTTTTCAGTTCCAAAAAAGTATATGAAGTTATAATGTTCCTCAATACCAATTTCAATGACAGTCCTTTTCATTGGCAAACTTAAGTAGTCAAAAAGATTTATCTGATTTTCTAGAACAAACAATGAACTGAAAATCAGACATAATAGAATATGACATACGGAAAATAACAGTATGACACAAGGTAGCAAGTAGTAGCAAAATCTAATCTTTCTTATACCCAAGACCAAGTAAGCCCTAATAAAGATAGGGGGAAATGAGAAGGTACAAAAACCAATGGGATAGCAGCATCCATAATTGATAATTGCATTCTTGATTTCTTTCAGAGCAACAAATTAGGTACTGCATGCTTTATTTATTTTTCTTCAGTTTCTACTGACATAAGACATGTATTAGGTGGCCATGAGGTCATTGAGGTGGCAGCTTGGTAAGAGTTTAACATTGTAACCATTAGTAACACTTAAATTAATAATAATAATTTCTCCCTTCCACAATTTTTTTTAAAAGACAGATATTAAGAGTTAAGACCATAGGTTGCTGAGCTAACATAAGACATGAACAGCAAAACAATTCAGCTTTGTAAGTGTAATTTGTGGAATTATTTATAAAAATATAGTAATGAATGATATTGTTTGTTAAATATCAGGGAATCAGAGACTATATAAGTAGTCTTCATTATTTAAGATGCACACAAATAAATACTAAAAAGTCATTTTGATTGTAGACCACCAATGTCTGAGGTTGCTGTGAAACCAGTAAATTGCATATAAGAAAAGCATTCGTAAATACAAACTAGGGATTGTTTTACACCAGATACAAGATGTTATATATGCAGAGATTAAAGAAGATGGAATATAAAAGTCAATTGTGCTTGAAATGTGAAGAGAAGACTACCCTTAAGAAGAACTTAGCCAGATGGAATGGAACATCGTTATACTTCATGTTAATGCCAGATGGAACATCCTTAGGCAAATTATCAGGCCTGGTTGTAATTACTAAATAATTATTATTTTTATTTTGTCACATGTTATCTAGATAGCAAGCTTTAGATGAACTTATGAACAACTTATTTGGGCTTATCTAGTGTCACATACACTTGTGTGAGTATATGAAAAAACTTATGAAAATATCTTATGACATGCCCATAAGTTGTTTTTAGATTATTTAATAATCTCTTCAAAATAGCTTATGGAAACACAATGGTTTAACCACATTTTCTTTGCTTATACCAATAGTTTATACATAAATTCTTAAAAAGTTGTTTATCCAAACACCCCAAAGTCTCTTTTAATCTCTCATGTAACTTTAGAAGATTAGTTTTCTGTCTATTTAATATGAAAAAGGCCTCAAAGAGCCTTGGAGTTTCCTCAAATCGGTTGCCTTAACTTTTATCATGGAATCTTAGTTTTTTGACGGCTCAAGACCAATTCACTGAAAATAAATAGCACTTACATGGACAGTTGTTGCATGCTAGTTTACGAGCATTCAAAAAAGTCAACCCAAACTTTCGATAGACGTGGAACCACTCGTTATGTTTTCCTTTTATTAAGGGGTTAAATACAATGCCTTAGTTAATTTCAATAAAACTGTAACACTTCTTAAGAACTTGTAATTTACTAGACTTGGAATGCTTATATCTCTCTAGTGCTTCTAGTCATGACAAATCGATCATTTGTTATCTGTTTAACCTTTTCACTATATTTGTTCAAGAAAAAGGTTGGGGTTCTATTGCTAGAAATTTTAATTAAAAAGGGTTTTCTAAACATAGACTAAACAATATACATAGAAATATAAACATAGTTATCATTGATATATAGGAACGAACATCCCATCACAAGAGTAACCTTTTCCTACAAAACACTATTTTTTGAAATTACATTCTAAGCCAGCAATGTCATATGTGGATGAAGTACCACTACCAGATACCACATAATTACTACTGATATTACTTAATTCAATAACAATTTCTACCACTACTTCCAGTTACATTTACCTTCTTATTAGGGAGATTTAAAATTTTGTTAGGGAGGATAAAAGATGACACACATCTGAATTAGATTCAAACTATGTTTCCATGACGAATTACTATTAATCATCTAAGAACTCATGATCTTACTACCGGCAAGAAAACAAGGGAGACAAAAATGAAAAACAGCACTATATGCAAAAGGCAAATCTAGAAACTCATAAACAAAAAGACACGAATCAATTAAATTAGTAACACGAATAGTCAAATGACCTGTCATAACTGGAACCAATCAAGGGTATAGTCACCATCTCCTCTTGGGTTATCTTGAGCTTTGGCGCTTGCAAAATGTAACGAAGCTCTGCAGCTTGGCGTCGGATGCTAATACTAGGATGCGACTTTTCTAATTGCTTGTATAGAGCAATGCAATCTTTATGGCGATTATTGGCTTCATAAGCCATAGCCAGCCATATTTGTATCTGAAATTCACGATTTTTTTTTATAAAAAACTCTTTTTACTTCCTCTTTCAACATTTAGAGACTTAAATCAAAATAAACCAAGGAAAGAACATGCAGAGATTCTTAATTAGTTAAGAAACAACTAACCTCACCACCAAATAATGTAGGTCTGGGTATGATAGTGAGTGCACCTTCAAGAAACTCAATGGCTCGTCCATACATGCCTCTACCGTATGCTTTCTGGCCCAAATCAAACATCAATTGAGCTGTGGCCCTCCTCTCCGCCTGCTCTTTAGCCACCTGATTAGTCAAAACAACATACAATATGTCAATGAGTGTCAATACAATTTTTTTGGATAGGCAAATGTTAATTGTTAGTATGTTACACTAACTAGCCAGGATTGAACACCAGTTTTCCTTCTCAAACTCCTTCAAGGTATCTCAGATCAACCACTTTGTGATGTCAATTTAATTATCACCCTCCACCCAAGAGGTACAAAAATGGTCAACTCAACGGCTTAAATATTGGAAAATGAAACTTGTAGAGACATTTAGGGTCTTTTTGGTATAATAAACATTGCCTGTTTCATTTCTTGTTATAAAATAAAAATGCAAAACAATCTT
>NC_021166.2:20535252-20541299 GCF_000331145.2 Cicer arietinum
TTCAAAAGAGGTTATTATGCTCAAAAACCAATAGGAGATTCAAACCAAGAAGAGTCATTAGCACTATACAAACCATCTTATTCTAATGTTATATTTCAAGTGATTTGTTAGCTGTTAGGTTAAACTTGTGTCTGCTTCTCTATTTTTAAGGTATCTCTATGGTGGAGATTTTACTGGACGAAAATGTGACCTCCCTGCTAAATGTTCACAAACTCTAATGAGACCTTGCTTAATTAATTAATGTATGCAAAACAATAAGGAAATGAACTCAATTTTTGACCACACAAGTGAGTAAGACTAATACTAAGTGTGAGTAATTCTTACCTAAACATAAACCAATCAAAACACAAACTCCTTTCCTTTGTTGATAAGTGTTGTATTAGGTTTTTTTAAGCAGATCAAGAGAAACTATATATGAAAAAAAAAAGTATAAGAACTTTAATAAATTTTTCTTATCAACCATGGTCTGTATCATTTTGTTTTGAATAAGTTAAGTATTTCGTGCTATTGCAGAGACTAATGGCTCGAAATACTGAAATCCATTTGAGGAGTTGTTAGAAAATAAATCCCGACCAAATGTTTAAAAGACACAAGTATTTAGCACTTGTGCCACACCATAATTTGGTTGGTATTCAGTACTATGATCATTATCATAAATGCAAAATAATTACTCCTCTTGCCATATTTATAAAGTAAAGTGTGCGTATATAGAGTATATTAATTAATTAATTAAAGGATATATATATATATAATTAGAATAAAAGAATTAATGTAACATTATGTAAGAGTTATTTTTGTTTAGAAATAGTGAAATAGTAGTATAGTTAGCATGAAAAGAAGGCAAGAAAATGATTAGAAATTCAGAAAAGATTAGGTGAGTTGAATTGAACGATTGAAACCTTTTCGAGCTCTTTCCTAACTCTCATCCTCTTCTCCTCCTCAGTAACTTCCCCTCCATCCTCAAAACTACCTTGCAACTCCTCAGCTTTCTTCTCAAGCTCCCTCCTCTCCTCAAACTCTTTCACCCTCCTCCTTATTTTCTTCTCAAACTCAAACTCATCCCCATCCCCAATCCCTCCCTCCTCATCGCTCGACTCCGCGTCAAAGTCCACCCCGTTCTGCTCCGAATTCGACTTCCCACGCGCCACAACCACGCGCCCACGCACCTCACCCTCGGATGCGTAACTACAACCGCACGACGAGGAAGCGGAAGAAGAAGAAGAAGAAATGTCTCTCTTGAGAATCGCGTCCACTAGTACAACGGGACGGGGTTTTCTGTCGAGAGTTAAGCTTCGCGGTGAAGAAATGTCGAGTAATAACGCAAGGTTCCCAAGACTCACGGCCATGGTAGAAAAGAAAGAAGGAGGTTCAAGTTCAATGAATATTGAAAAGGAAGATATTTATGTTGTGGTGAGAGGATGAAGATGGGTGTGGAAACTTGTCGTTTTTTACGGACGGACAAGATTGGAACGTGGAGCTGTGTAGGCCACTGCCGTGTGTCGCCTTCTCTCACGAAAACGATGTCGTTTTTACGTTTACTCATCATTCACTCATTAGTCAAATGCATGGACCCTCTTTCTAACGTACACGAGTGAATTAAGTATTAGATGCTTGCATAACTATTTTTCATCAGAGATCAACCAAATATTATCGTATACTGCCCACATTCAATCTTTTCCTATCTTCCCTCTCAATCCTTCTTCACATTCTACCACCGTCAACTATATTTTTTTTAGCCAAAAATAGATCTGTAATACTCTTTTTATTAAACTCAATTATTTCACCATTTTCATAATAATTAGTTCAATTAAAAAATTTTATTTATTTAAAATTTTATCAAACGCTACAATAGTATATTTCTCATATTAATTTTTTAAAAAATACTCATCAAAATTTATAAATGGTATATATTTCTCAATTTTCTCTATAATCATCTATATAGCCTTAAAAGCAAGATAATAAATGTATTTATATGATCAATATATTTAACTTCATTCACATGCAAAGTATCTTAGACAATTAACTTTCTGCGATTTTTTAATTATATCTTAACATTTTATGTCAGTAATTCGAGAAAATTTTCAAACTTAAAGGAATGCATGCGCAATTTAATAATTTTTAAAGACTAATGATGCAAACAAATGTAATTTAAAGTGTCAGATCAAAAAATTAAAAAGAACATAAGCGAAAATTGAGTTAAACATAAAAAAGATTAAATGTGTATTTTTGTCGTGTTGAGGAGTCCCGGGGAGTGCGACATCTGGAGTAGGTTAAACATCTAGGATTCTTAAGAGACTTAGACACCACATCTCAACCCAAAACCTTCAGGCATTAGGTTTATGGGTCATTCCTTTTATATATCAAATATTTCATCCATTACTAGTCAATGTGGGACTAACCACTCATAATTGAATTCTAACAATCTCTCCCTCAATTGTGAGTTACCCACCACTAGACTTGATCCTAGTGTTGTTCCCCCACCAGGCCGAACCAAACTAGTGAAAAACGGATATCAATGAGTAATTAAACCAAGATCGTTCTTGGTTTTGTCCAGAAAAATGCAGAATGATTGAAACAGAAAACGGAGATTGATCAGATCAATCTCAAGAACGTTTTCTATTTTTTGACTAAAACGAAGAATTATATGTTTTAAGCAGAATTTGAAACTTGTAATGCTAAAATGAATACACACACTTGTTAACCCAGTTCAGGGATTAACTCCTACATTTGGGGGACTGGATCTGACTTGAATTATCACTAGTTATGAGATGAAAATGTTTACAATGATAGATTTTTCTACGCTGCCAAATTTTATGCAACTTGTAAAATCTGCAGCTTGCACCCTTTATCCTGATCTTTGTCTTGATTTTATATACAATTTGTTTACAATATTTTGAGTAACAAACTAACTAACTAAAGCAGTTACAAGTAGTTATAGCTAACTAACTGCCCAAAATAGTTTGACTTCTTCATTTGAGTACCACTTTTAACAATTCTCCACTTTGGTACCAAATGAGAAGCTTCAGCTTGTGATTCTTCAAATCAGATCCTCTTAGTCCTTGATCTTAGTTTCTGGACTTGATTTGCAGCATATCCAAACAGTGTTTGAATTTGCTAAGTGTGACAGATATTGTAAACAAGTATGCAGGATTATCACTTGTGTGCACCTTTGCCACATGTATCTCACCCTTTTCAATGACATCTCTAATGATGTGAAATCTGATGTCTATATGTTTGGTTCTTTCATGATACATTTGATTTTTACTCAAGTGAATGGCATTTTGGCTGTCACAATTCACGCACACAGATTCTTGCTTGACTCCAAGTTTTGCGATTAATCCTTTTAGCCAAATTCCTTCTTTAACTGCTTCAGCAAGAGCAACATATTCTACTTATGTTGTTGATAATGCCACTATGCGTTGAAGATTAGCTTTCCAACTGATTGCGTTGTTAAACACAGTGAACACATAACTTATCAGAGTCCTTCTTCTATCTAAATCTCCAACAACATCAGAGTCTACAAATCATTTGACTGGTCTTGAAGTTTCTGAGCTTTTGTTGTATTCCAAACACATGCTTTGAGTTCCCTTTAGGTACCTTAGAATCCATTTGAAAGCTTTCCAATGACTCATCCTTGGGTTTCCCATAAACCTGTTCGTGACACTTATAACATGAGTAATGTATGGCCTTGAGCAGACCATAACATACATGATACTCCCTATGGCACTTGCATATGGTATATTCTTCATGTCTTCTGATTCCAGATTTTTGTTTGGTGACATGGCTGAAGAAAGCTTGAAATGAGTTGCTAGTGGAGAGCTCATTGCCTTTGATTCACACATATTGAATCTATTTAGAACCTTTCCAATGTAGCTCTCTTGGAAAATTATCAATTTTTCTTGCTCTCTGATTCTGATGATTTCCATTCCTAGGATCCTCTTGGATGGCCTCAAGTCATTCATCTCGAATTCTTTCTTCAGCTGGCCCTTCAATTTTTCTATTTCTTTCATATTTTTAGATGTTATTAGCATGTCATCCACATATAGCAACAAGTAAATGTATGTGGTTGATGATATTTGTTTATAATACACACAACTATCAAAATTGCTTCTAGCATACCTTTGACTGAGCATAAATGAATTGAATCTCAAATACCATTGCCTTGCTGATTGCTTTAGCCCATAGAGTGATCTCTTTAGCAAGCAGACACAATCCTCTTTTCCTTGAGTCCTAAAGCCATTTGGTTGTTGCATTAAGATTGTTTCATTCAAATCACCATGGAGAAATGTTGTTTTGACATCCATTTGCTCCAATTCCATGTCAAAGTGTGCTACCATGGCTAGAATTATCTTATAGATGCATGCTTGACTACAGGAGAAAATATTTTATTGTAGTCTACACCTTTCCTTTTGAGTGAATCCCTCTGCTACTAGCTTTGCTTTGAACCTGGGTGGTTCAACTCTTGGAATTCCATCATTCATCTTGAAGATCCACTTGTTGCCTACAATTCTCGAGTTTGTTGGCTTAGGTATGAGTTCCCAAGTGTTGTTCTTCTCTGTAACACCCCAAAATTTTCATATATATATTATATATGTATCTTTTTAGTAATTGCTATTATTAAATTAATAATTATTCTATGTGTAAATAAATTAAATTAAATTTTATCACACTCTATTCTACCTAAATAATTATAATTTTCATTTTTATTTAATTGTTTTGACGTGACAATTACATGGGGATTATTTATGATGTCATTATTTCATAAATGAACATTTTTTTATTTGATTAGTTTCGATAATCATGAAATTGATGTGTTAGATATGCTTGTTTTATTTTGTTATGTGTGAGCGGTATTCTTGTCTTGCTCGATTTATTTTAGTTGATAAAATATTAGTTGAATTATTTAATTAAATTAGAATTTATATAAGTTATATTGTTTGTTAGTTTTATTTGCGACCAAATAAGTATTCATTTTATGAGATATTATAAAGTTAGTGAAACAAACCTTTATGTATAAGTGTTTTGAAAATATTTTTGGTCCATCCTATAAAAACAAAAATTAGTGACTTGACTCATTCTTTTACTCTCCTTTATGACAAGATTTTATGACAATTCATGGTGTTTTCTTGGCTGCATTAATTAATTTTAAACACCTTTAATTTATTTTTTAAAGGAAGATTATAAATTTTATTATAAGTTTTTTTGTGCAATTAAGAGAGGACACAAAAAGACTATTGTCCTTTTTGTATCTCATGCATTCATCTCTTTTAAACTAAAATTATAATTTTATTATAATTGTCTACAAAAATAATTCTATGAAATTTTTGGTTTCGTAACTATTAGATAAAAAAAATTAAAAGGGTGATGTGACAATCTCTAATTTATTTATTTAATTAAAATTAGTGTGTGACACCCTTCAATATATGGTGAACTCTATTAGTTAATCTAAATTAACTCATATATATAAATTCACACGATTTCAATTGACTTTGTAACAACCTAATAAAAATTAAAGAAATAGTAATTATTGGTAGTATAATGTTGGAATTAAGTGCACTTCAATTTTAGACAAGAAATCAATGGTAATAGTGCAACGTAAATAACTTATATGTTCATACATTTCCATTAGGCATCTTGTTGTCACACCTATTTGTCATTCGTACACTCTCAAAATAAATTTTTGAGTCGTAAATTCCAATATCTATCGGTGTTGAATTCATTACTGCCTCATGAGATATTTCTCGTGCAAATTTAGAGGTGTTAAGAAAGAAAGCGCCTAAGGTAAGGGCTTTTCCCCATGTAATGTTAGGCTAAATATTAAATTAATAATTTGTAAGATATTGATATATGTCTTGATGTCTTAAAAGAAAAATATTGATTTCTGTTTGCCTTAAAGAATTTAACTATAATATTATGTTTTTATGAGTAATATATTTGCTTTGATAAACTTAATTATAAAATATCAATTTTTATTATTATAACATGAGTAATATGTTTGATGTCATATATTTCATGTAAAGTTATTATTTTTGTGTCGTCTATGTGTA